>NC_137877.1:11136846-11244346 GCF_963924005.1 Protomyctophum bolini | reverse complement strand
AGAGGGAGAGAGAGAGAGAGAGAGAGAGAGAGAGAGAGAGGCAGCATAAGTAAGAGAGTGAGAGAAAACAAGCCTGAGGGGAGGAATCCCAATGGCTGAAAGAACAGATGGATAGAAGGAATGGACGGCCAAACAGAATGGAGACAGTGCCAGTTTGTGCTGGAAAACGACAGACAGTTCTTAAAGAGAGACACAGCCATACATTCAGAGGTTCAAAACCCACGTGTCAAAGTCACACTCCTGCTCTCGTCAGGTCTAGTCTGCAGAACTATACTACTGCCACTCCTCATCTTGTGACGTTTTTCAACACTTGAGTCGCATCCAGAGGTACTTAAAGCCACTGGGGAGACCCTGTAGCACAATGTTTCAAAGGTCTGATCTAAGATATTTCCCCATGAGAGCGCCAGAACCTGTGAGCCTGTTTATTGGGGGCAGAGGGGGCTCCAAACAAACTAAACTCAACCAGAACAGAACAGAACATGGGTTTTGACTAGTACTGTTGATAAACCCACATGGATACAGCCAGATGTTTCAGCAGCCTGGTCGTCGACTCCTATGGGTGGGGTCTCCACACTACAATACACTATATGTCTCCAGCTCAGCACATGAAGCATGCGTTTATCCGATCATCCAAGTCCCTCTGCTGGGACTGGGAATGTAAACTCATTCAGTCTCCACCTGTTTCAAGTGTCATCTCATCTCTTGGAATGGAAACCCCACATTTACATTTTCCTGTTGAACATGCACGCACGCACACACGCACGCACACACACACACACACACACACACACACACACACACACACACACACACACACACACACACACACACACACACACACACACTGCACACACCTGCATCCTACATCCTTTGTAAATATGTGAGCTTGTTCCGATGTTTTGACAGAGTATGCCATATTTTCCTTTCCCCCTGTATAACTCTCCAAGAACATCCTTTGAGGTACACAAGCTGAGCGAATCGATGCACAAGTGAGTGAAGGACCAGACATACATGTGAACGAATATGTGTGAATTCATGGAAAGCCATAATGGGACATGACGGCAGAGGTTCTGCTTTAGGGGTGGAGAGTAGACTAGAGAGCACGTGCCAAAGCCCAAAGGCCAGATCAAAGGCAATCAAGGTAAAGAACTTAGAAGTTTAGACCACGTCACGTAAAACCACAGCCATCTCAAATATACTGCATATCACTATCTGTGACTGTTTATTAGCAGCCAACGTTATACAGGTAAAGCCTGAGTTATATGCTTTGTTGTTTGCAAGTGCCACACGCTGGGAACAGCTGATCTATACGTAAGTACTGTAGAATAGATCACTGGGTTAGGACCCTTTAGCCGATCACGGACACATTTTTATGGGTGCCTTAAAGGGACACTTCACCCTTTTTGCAAAAAAATATATGTTAATGACGTTTAGAAGCTTTAGATCACTTTTCTGGGGGTATTTATGTGTGTAATATGTGTTTTTAGATATTTTAGATTGTAGCAGTGAGCCTGTTGTCTCTGATGTCATGGACACTGGTCTCACTACCTTCCTGGACTACAATTCCCATAATTCTTTGGTGCACTGCTCCTCCTTGTGGATAGGGGGGAGAGCTGTCTTACTGAGACAACATGTAGTCCAGGAAGGAAGTGAGCCCAGTGTCCATGACATCAGAGACAACAGGCTGACTGCTACAATCTAAAATATCTAAAACCACATGATATTACACACATAAAGACCCCCAGGAGTGTGTTCTAAAGCTTCTAAACCTCATTAACATATATTTTTTTGCAAAAAGGGTGAAGTGTCCCTTTAATTTGTCACGAATTAAACATATTCAATGATTTATTTTTGTTCAGTAATTTCATGAAGAAATCAACAAACAAATCAAAGAAATTCCATAAATTAGAAAACAGGCAGAAAACAGTTTAATCAACAGGCAGTGGGAAATAGCTGATCTGCAAGCTCAAACTTCTCTCTTGGGTCACGACGAGCTAAAAGGTTTAGGTTAGGTTTGCTGTATAGATCAGCCATTTTCAGTATGCGACGCTGTGGCACATAACTAAGTGTAGATCAGGCTGGAGATAATTCCTACAGCACCCCCGAGCTTTAGCCATTCAACCATCCGTGCCTTCTCCATATATAGTCAAGGCAGCATTTCAGAATATGTGCTTATTTAAAGTCCTGAAGGCAAATCGTGTTAATTTATGGCATACATGTTTTTTTAAGGGTATTAAGGTCTGCTGAATCCAAATCTGCTGTATGCAAAGCTCAAAAATGGCCGCTGAGCCCTCAAAATGGACCTTTCAGAGATTGTGCATTACATTCACACACACATTCATACACCGATGGCAGCAGAAACCATGCAAGGCACCAACCAGCACATCGGGAGGTTATAAAGTTAACCAACTCCAAAATACTTGTGAAGAAATTGGCATGCTTAAATAGCATATTGAATGCCTGTGGCATAAACTGATGGCCTAACTCAAATATCAGCCACAAACACCTTGTTTCTTCTCTCAGAAGGAGTTGAACCTCAGAAAAGAAAAAAACACACACAAAATGTATTGTCACAGTGTGACCTAGTTCTGGGTGTGGGTGGAGCTTCTGCCAGAGTGAACACACCTGGAGACCATCACCAGTTATCAGGCCAGCCTTATTTAAGCCAGAGCCCTCTCCCTGCTCAGTGTTTGCCAGATTGTTTCTGTGACTCACTCAAGCTCTCAAGACATTTTTGCTGATCCTTCTTTAAGAACTGATTCTGACTCTTGCTCGTTTAAACTACAAGCCTAACCCCTTACAGTACCTCTGCCTCGCTGATTGACTATTAGAATCAGCAAAGTATGATCAATTCCTAAGAGTTTGACTATCTTGTGGAAATGATCTTACTGCTGCAGATGGAAGTTATCACCGGAGTTGCTTTGTCTTATTTGAACGTAGGGCTCATCGCATGGCCAGTATGTCACTCCAGAGCACAGAGATGCCATTAGTGTGGCTTTGCCAAGAGCTTGAACAGACCGCAAAGCAAGCTGATATATTGGATCTTGTAGATGTGTGGGACAGATACTGTGAAATAGCTTGAGATACTCAGCTAGCTGTACCACCTTCTTTTCTGTGTCGGCGGAATATATTCAAGGATAAATTAGCCAATCAACTTGAGGGCATATATGATTTTGTTGTCCTGCAGGATCACACAATATGAACCTCGTACTGTATTGGTTCCATCAAACTTCCGGCATATTACAGTGTCAGCAATGATGAAAGATGACACGACCAATTGCAATAGTCATTCCTTAATTCCAACATGAGGAACAGGATATGTTCCTGAACATGGTTCATGTTGCATTGAATATCCGTAGTGACATGCTGTCACATCCCAAACCAAAAGGGATTGATATCAGTGATGAGAGAGCAATAGACTGTATACCTAACAGCCTCTATATGTTCCTTAACTTATTGCTAGGTGGTCAGCGTCTACTTGATGGTGATGAACTGATAAGAATGAAGCAAGACGGAAGTTGAGAATTATTAGCATTGCTCAGGACCTCATGTACACAGCCAGTGGAGACAATATTTTCTACCTTGTTTAGTAAAAAACATAGGCGTTTTATTATGTTACAGCATAATGGTGGCCGCCATCTTTAAATTGTCCATTTTGAGGGCTTGGCATTCAGCAGATTTGGATTCAGCAGACCTTAAAAAACATGTATGCCATAAATTAACACGATTTTCCTTCAGGTTTTTTGGAAATATCACCCTGACTAATAATGACATAAGACTTCCCACAGCCTAGGGGATCTTTAATAATTATTGGCTGACTGGCATAGCATTTAAAAGCATTATGATCATGCACCACCATTCACCGTTAACACTGCACACTGCACTTCATTTAAAAATTAAATACAAAAAAATAATTTATATATTTATTTATTTTTTGTTGATGAACGAGGGAAGTGTGTTTAATAGGAAATCTTTACCTTATCATCAGGGTGTCCTCCATCCAGCGCAGGTCAACTGCGGCGGGGGGAGGGGGGGGAGTGGGTTAAGGATGATGTGCCCCCCCCTCCCTCCCCTTTTGTTATGACGCTAGCTCTAAATGGTACTCAACGCGTGTAGCCTTTTACACTCCTAGAGTATGTAGCACCAACACACACACACTTAGATTCTGACAGAGTGGAAAAATGATACAACACCGGCACCACCCAGGAAGCAGCGTCACCCTAAACACATCGATTTGACCCGCAACCTGAGCTAGCATTATCCTGTCAGCGACGTTCTATACTGTGTGCAGGATAGGCCAACCATGCCTTCTTTGTAATATAAGCGCAGGCAGATTTCTGGTTTCTATTTTCTGTAGAGGGTGCCAGGGGAGGCGGGCGGCGGGTGGGTGGGTTTAGACTGTTCACAGTCCAAAATATATTCATTTGTAAAGCAGACTTTCCCACTGAGAACACCAGGAGGTCTGATTCTATTAGGGTTCCTATTGGACAGGGTGAAAAGGGCTCCATTGACATGTCATAATAGGTGCACATTCGGCCAAAAATAGGCAACCTTTCAGTGACATACTGTGCAGCGAAAACAGCCAATCTACAAGCTCACAACGTGCCGCAAAATATTCTCTCTATTTGACATACACATACAACCAAGTATATAGGATTTAAGTGGTTATGGGGGGGGGGGGGGGTCAATCAAATGCATGTCACAAGCTATTTGCATGAGGAATGTGCCTGCTTATGATCTATTGACAGATGACAGGGAGGTGGCATTAAACCGGCCGCTGACCTCCTGGAGGTTATTGTGCTTCAGATGTATTTTAACTACTGTTACAGAAACTTTACCAGGAATAAATACTGTACAATAAAGTGTTGTTTTATAAGATTTATGGGACTCCTGTGGTGCTTCAGAGCAGGGATACTCAAATAGATTTACCTGTGTAAAATAAAACAATCTACCTGAAAATAGATAGCTATAACTGAAGAGCAATTTCCGCAATTACCTTTTCCGCAATTTCCATTTCCGCAATTTCCTCAATTTCCATTTCCGCAATTTCCATTTCCTCAATTTCCGCAAATTTCCTCAATTTCCGCAATTTCCTCAATTTCCATTTCCACCATTTCCTCAATTTCCATTTCCACAATTTCCGCAATTTCCATTTCCGCAATTTCCATTTCGACCATTTCCGCAATTTCCATTTCCAACTATTAATGGCAGCTGGGTTTCATCATTCAAATAAAATAGAATTCTGTCCGTTTAGCTATAAAATTATGTCAGGGAATAGGGATACACAGTATATGTCTTTCATTTGCATTGCATCTCCCCCCCCCCCCCCCCCCAAGCTTTTATTTTCGTTCGAGTAATAGTACAACTCTAATAGTATTACTTATAATAATGTAATTAAAGATAACTTCATTCAGATTTATTTATTTTTATTTCATTTTCCAGATTTTTTTTTCTTCTTTTTTTTTAGATTTTCATTGGTGGGCCAGTCATAATGGTCCCGCGGGCCTGATGTGGCCCGCGGGCCTGAGGTTGAGTATCACTGCTTCAGAGGGTGGCGGACCCCCAGCGAACACACACGGCCGCGCGGACTCATCGCTGTCTCGCACGGACACATTGATTCCACAACCAAAAAACTGTTTGAGCGGAACTACTGTACATGTGGTAATAATAACACAACCTGGATTAGAACATTGCATGTGTGAAGACGATATCCAAAGCGCCGTCCTGCTAATGAAACGCAGTAACTAACTTAAATCCTTTATATGTTTTGCATGTTCTTCCTGGGCTGTGACGTCATCGTACAGGTTTATTCCCGGGACCGTTATCCTGCTGGGCTGTGACAGCATGTGGGTCAACAAATCGGAATCGGAAGACAGAGGGACATCACATCAGAGTACGGATCGCTACTCAAGACCTCACGGTTTCTTCAGGAAAAGTATTTTCTAGTTATTGTCATAGTAAATCAGTGGCATAGTGTTGTTATATATAACCCTGGTTTGAATCCAATCTTTTGAACATTTTCACATCTAAATCTTCTGTCTGAGACTAGTCATGCTGCTTATATATGGGTGTTTGTTTATGATTATGTCTTGAGTAACCATAACCATAAAACATTCTGAGAAATAAGACGCACAAACACAAACGAGGGTCCTTCTTTCAAGTCTGCATATATTTTTCATTGGTAACATTCGTCCTATCAGAGCTTCAACAAAAAGGTTTGAAATGTCAAGGGGCAACAGTCTAGAAAGGCTTCTGAGAGGCAGAGAAACTCATACAGCAGAAGGGGAGAAAACAACAATGTAGTATTATTGTATTGTGGAAAATTAATGCTTTGTCCCCCAGGGTGGCCAGGACAAATTATTATTTCCTGCTTTCATTCCTGACACCCGCCGTCCCAAAACACAACTAGAGAGAGATTAGAGCCGACAGAAAACATGGACCTCCAGCAGACCTCTTTCTCGCGTCTTGATATTTAAAGTGGATGAGACGGGATGCAGAGCACGCAGCAGGGAATGCGCTGGAGATTAAAATTGCGAGTATGCAGAGGTGTTGAGAGATATTACACACGCTCCTCTGTACACGAAGCCTGCTAATTTGAAAAGGTCAGGGTAGTGGCGTATCTATCTGCAATAGAACGGCATTTCCCATTGGGAATATATATATATATAATAATAGGTCAACAGTACACCTACTACACCACAATAGTAATACCGCCAACATTCCATTCCTTTCAAACGAGAGAAAAGTTAAGAGCACACAGAAGCAGTGGTGTGTGTGTGTGTGTGTGAGGGCACACAGAGAAAATGTATATATCCTCATTGGCCTCAGTAAACCTTGCTAGAGTCCAGGGTGTAGTTGTGTCACACTGCGGTGGATTCACTCTGCTACCAGAGGTTACGCATCACACATATTGGGGAAACAAAATCAAAAGGGGGAGCGGAGGAAAATAAAAATCCAAAAAATATATTTATGTTTATATTTATATATATTTACGAGGTATGTATTCACAAAAAAAAGAAAAGAAAATAAACACCAACACAAAAAAAAAACTTCAAAATAAGCAGTCTTGTCGGGTTTTTTTTTCCTTCTCTCCAAACATGTCCTTTCTCGTGTCCTAAAAATAACAATAATATTAAGAATATTTGTACATATTGTTACCGAATAATTAATTAGCAAAAATAAAACCCAGGAAGCGGTCGCTCTCCCACACAGCCCTGCCCTCGGGTTCGAACCAAAGTCCGGTTCTCTTTGAGACAGAGCCTCCACAGTCCACACTGCTTGGGAGTCCAAAAGCACCGAGGCCTCCTGGCCACATGATGGCACTCATTAGACTGCTGTACTCCAAAGAGGGGGGTCTTCACAAGCCTCAGAGAGAAAAAAAAATATCACCTCATTCGTGTATTGAAAATAAAAAGGTGTGTGTGTGTGTGTGTGTGTGTGTGTGTGTGTGTGTGGGGGGGGGGGGGCTGAAACCACAGAGACCACCCCCATATAACCGTTAGTTGCCCAACAGCAGCAACCATCGACCACCTCAAGTCCCCCTTGCTGAGTTTTGGAGAGAGGGGGACAGGGGTTGGGTTGGGGAAGCAGTTGGTGCAGGGAGGAGGGGTCTTGGTGAGGGGGAGACCTGCTGTAGATTAAAATAATAATAATAATAATAATAATAATAATGATAATAATAATAGGTGTCTCTGTGCATCAAATCAAAATCTTGGGGTTAAAAAAAAAACTTAAGGGGAAAAAAAAAGAGAAGTCTGCAGGTCTTCCCTCGATTGTTAGTTAGGCTGGCAACAAGGGGAATCCACCCCCCCGTGTGGTCACGCCAGGTACTGCTGCATTGCTGTCTTCGCCCTTGGGGTTATACAAATAAAAATATGAGTTAGTATGACCTCCTCAGCAGTTTTATTAGCATGTAATAAACATTTTGCTTCTGTACTTAAGTGTATCTTCTGTACTATTCGATTTTGATTTATACAATATGAATCATAATACCGGTACATTCTTTCCTACGAAATACTGTGCCGGACTGCTGGCGAGGTAAGAAACCCTAGGGGGGGCTTAACTTACACATGTGTGTGTCTGTCTGTCTGAATTAGTGTAGTACCTTCATTATTGTTGCCGTCAGGCAGAAACCTAAAAAAAAGGCTATGTCTGACTGGGTTTTATACTATTGAAACAATGAATAGTATCAACAAGCACTTGTGACTAAATAGAACGATCCACTGGGACACGGACAACTGGGTCGTTTTTTCCCCGACGTTCTGAAAAGTAACAGTTTTGGACATACATGGTTTCCAATTTCCACCCGACAGCGGCGGGTTAGCGTGTGCAACTGTGCATGCATGGTGAAACACAGATGGAAACACACCTGTCAGTGAGATTGGGGTCAGAGGATTGGGTCAGTTTGTGCAGGATATCTACAAACCCCATCTCCCTCAGTTTATCCTGCCGCTCCTGAGAGCCTGCGCACGCACGCACGCACGCACACACGCGCACACACACACACACACACACACACACACACACACAGGAAAAGGGTTAGGCTGTCGTTTCCATTAGCTTGGAATCCTCCATCGATGTTATCATGGCAGGTTTCTGAACTATCCACAGCCCACCAATTAGACACAGAGTGAACTCAAATTGTGGCATCTTATAATGAGCATGATATAGGTCGATAAGGTTGAAACAGGGTAAAGTTCTCCTTTACATAAACCATATTTACTTAACCCATTTAGGCCTGACGTCGAAATTAAAAAAATGCCTTCTAAATCAAGAGAGTTTTCTGAAATACCTATGTTTCCAAATTTGCGCCACGATTTTTCAAAAATAGCAGACCTACAAGCTCGTAGCGTGCCACTCGGTGGCACGCTATGAGCTTGTAGATCTGCTATTTGTCAATAGCTAAATTATAACAATGTTTAAAACACTAAAATGGGTTAAGTCGTAGGGTCATCAGAGGCTCCTAGTGGACTGCACTAAATATAGCCGATAAGCTACACAGTAGATGTGCCATTTTCACCAGATCGTTCATGTAGTTAACTTCCCTCTCTCACCTCTGGGGGCGTGACACTCACCATCCTCCTCGTTCCAGATCAGGTTGGAGATGCAGAATGTAGCGGACAGCTGCAGTTTCACATTCGAATGCCCCTGAGAGGAATGTGGGAGAGAGAGAGAGACGGAGAAAGAGATGAGAATAATAAGCAATAACTTACGACAGGCCATGGTATATTGTCATTAACACACAGAGTTGTTCGGCTCAATGCAAGGCAGAGATTATCGCTTTCATAAAGTGGTTACCAAATATAGCAACGTGCAATATTTCCCGAAAATGTTTTTAATTTAATTACAATAATACTTTCTAACTATACTTTCTAAAATATTTAAATGTTGTGTTACAGGAGGCAATTATAATGTATTAAGGCATATAATGCGTATTAGCCACAATAGCCAAAAATATCCTTTTGCATTGTGTCATGATTACACACACACACACACAGAGTACGATTATTATGTGGCGATTTTATTAACAAGGTCGACATTTCACCACAAATAAAAGCATCGACCTGTATGTATGAGGCATCTCCAAATGAATAGTTTGATGCAATTTTTCCTACATTTCTGGATAATTTATTCCACCACAAAAACATTTAGAGGAGCTTTGTGACGTACCATGTAGTATTTGATTTTCTGGAGAATGTCGTCGTTGGTCATGATGAGATCCTTGGCTGTGTTGCCGTCTGCGACGTTGGCCAGGATGCACAGAGTCTGAGGTACAAGAGAGACAGTTAGTTTAGTCAGCTCCCTTGTATTGCTGCTTGGTTCTGACAACACAGAAATGTTGCAGAAGTTCTACCAGTCGCTAATGGCTAGCTCTCTCCTCTCTCTTCCTTGCGATTGCATTGCTATTAGACATGCTTCTGTGCGTTCTCTTGTAATTTCCGTTGTCTTGCACTATGCAAGCAGGAAATCACCGCTGAGGGTGTATAGTGTCGTATGTTGTAATCTTATATGTCGATTTGTTGGGTATTCATGTCCTCATTATGACCTTGGGTATGCACACAAAGTGTGACAAACATTTTTGAGGGGCGATACCCCCTCCAACGTCTGGCTTTCAGACATGATGTCATGTGGCAGCCAAGTCTATGGACTGTGTGGCAGCCAAGTCTGGACATTCTGTTGGTCTTATTCATGCCCCCACGTGACCTCATGTGGCAAGCCAAGTCTATGGACATTTTATGTTGGTCTTATCCATGCCCTCCATGACGTAATGTGGCAGCCAAGTCTATGGACTTTGTAGTTGACCCCAAAAGGCACCCCTCACATCAGTGCCACTTACCAGTAGAATGTGCTCAACAGTGGGTCTTTCTGACTTAGCATTTTACCCCATATACAGTTCATTCCATTATATCCATTATAGCCCAACCTGTTCTTTGACTTCTATGCTGTGCTCTCCTTCCAGGATGAGAGTGACCGCCTGCATGATCTGCTTCCCATGAGAACTCATGATCTGGTCAATGTGCTGAGAACACCAAGGAAAGATGGGGCAGACAGGGATAGTTAGTGTGTGGGAGAAAGGGGGAGAGAGAGGGCAACATGTCTCAGCGTTTGCATCTGTGGAACAGTGGCGAGCCAGGAGGACGCAGGAGTGGTGAAATAACATGACATTTCAGGCTTTCCTGGATGATTCGTGACAGAATACAGCGCGTGCACATTGATCTGCCGGCGATTGGTCTACTTTTGAGACATCTTGGCCTACGGTTTACACTGCATTTTATTTTAGTCTGTACCATCTCACCATATTTTCAATGTGGAGCTTGCATTTAAAAACAGCGTCAAGATGGTGGAATTGGTCAGGTTGCACACGGTGTGTGTGTGTGTGTTAGGGTATTCACTTCTAGTCATTTTTACTAGTTGACTAGTTGCCTAGTTTACTAGTTGTTTAACTACCTATTATGTAAAACAATATATGTAGAGTTTAAAAACTGTGTACATTGGTGACTATAACTATAATCTACCTGATCTTGAGGCCTACAAAATCGGGGGAAAAGATATATTATTATTCTTATCAACTAGTACCAACAAGGTCGACTAGTGGATTTACTAGTAAACTAGTTGACTAGTTGCTTAATGCCTTAGAGTGTGTGTGTGTGTGTGTGTGTGTGTGTGTGTGTGTGTGTGTCTCTCTCACCGGGCGTGTTGACAGGAGGTTGCGTAACAAGCCCAGGGTCTTCATCAGCACGTTGGTGTCGGGGTCTGAAAGCAGTCGGAATAACTGCTCCGTGCCCAACGAGCGCACGATCTCCACCTTCACCTTCTGGTCTGCCTGGAACGCCATGTTCTACAACAAACACACACAGATATACAAACTAAACACTCTGGCCATAGTCAGTGTACCAGGCAGATGCAATGATATACAGATCAAGTGTGTGAGAAGGACGGTGTGATAAAGAACAGGGATATTAAGTAACATTTTCTCACCATCAGTGCCCAGATCCCATTGACCCTCAGTGCAGGACTGTCACTCTGGGTTAGGCTGCATAGTAACTCTATCACCCCTGACTCAAGGATGGGCTGCGCACAGACACACAGACACAGACACAGACACAGACACAGACACAGACACACACACACACACACACACACACTCTCTTTAGAAGTCTGCATGCATCATACTTTCTACATCATATTATCTGCAATCTAGTGTTGTGTGTGTACCTCTTTGCTGGGGGAGAACTCCAGCAGCAGATTGCATAGTGTAGAGGAGGCCATAACCAGGACCTCATCTGGGGCATTCTGTAACAACTAGTAGAAACAACCACACAAGGATGAGAAGTTAAAATTGGCACAAGCGTAGAGATTGTGAGGTTGTTCAGTATATGCTGGGTTAGGGTTAAATAAGCACAGGTAAGCCTTGCCGTTTTAATGAGCCACCCCCTACACTTTCGGCCTCCATACGCTCACTCCCGATAATACATTATTAATTGATTAATTAATAATGCATGATCCCACTTACTACATGCCATGTGGTGGGATAGGAGTCCTAGACATGCCACTTACAGCATTGCCATGTACTGTATGCTTGTTATAGGTCCCCATCTGAAAATATTGTGTGCCAGGGACCCCCTTACAAGATTTATGCCCAAGTCTGTGGTCTTTTTTATTAATTTTAATAAAATTTATTTTTAATTTTTATATTAATTAATTAATATTTTATTTAAAAAACATACATGTGGTGCCAAAGTTTGTGTTATTGCCATTGAGAATGCATTGGGCGTTTAAGTTAAATAACTCAGAAACTATAAAACATTTCAAAGTAAAAGGTTCCAGCATGTGTCTCCACAGTCAGCTGAATTATAAAGTGTGAATGGAGTTTCTAGGTGAAAGTGATTTTTTGAAAGTTTTGCGTGGGCTCACAAAGTGTTAAAATGTTTTTTTTTTTTTAACCCATTCTGACCGGGCACCCATTTTGGTGTTAGCATCATGTTATGCTTTACCTATTGAAAAATAGCAGATCTACAAGCTCATATCGCGCCACCGAGTGGCGCGATATGAGCTTGTAGGTCTGCTATTTTTGAAAAATTCGAAGAACGACTGACATTTTTAGAATCTGATCTCAGGTCAGAATGGGTTCATCAGACCAGTGTGTGTCCAGTGGAAACCTCGTATGAATCTGATCTCAGGTCAGAATGGGTTAACAGTGTCAAGAATCGATGGTGGAATTGGTCAGGTTGTAGATCGACCATTTTCAAATAGCCAAGTAGCCTAGTCGCTTCTTTATTTTTCACACGCAAGATTTGGCAACAGTGGCCACTGACCTTCATGAGTGGTTTCCACACTGCGTGATCATGGAAACTGGTCCTTAGCTGCTGCACCGACCGTGACAGACTGTGGAGACACCTGGATAGACAGACAGACAGACACACAAACAAAAGAGGCTGCAGTCATTTTTAATTCAGAGAAAAACAGGGACTCAAAAACCACAGGGTCATCAGAATGTGAGAGCATGACTAGATGGATGGATGATAGAACCAAGCATACCTGACAGCTGCTAGACGGACTTTGATGCTAGATTCTGATAGGCCGCTGACTATCCTGTCCATCATGTTCTCCGTCTCTGTGATCTGCAGGGATTGATTAATTAGCATTAATCAACGCTAATGAACATCTGTGTGTTGGCTTTGAAATAATTTAACCAAAGAAAAGTATTTAAAAAAGTGCTTCGGACAAAACCACCTAGAGTAACTCACAATTGCAAATTTGATGAGGCAGTATTGCTTTTGTTTAAAAAAATATATATACGGTTTTCTTCATTAACCTGAAAAATTAACATTTAGGTGGTTTCTCCCCGACAGCAGAGATATGTTTGAGTGGAAAAGTCACCTTCTTGCGGATGTCCTCATCATTGGAGCCCAATGAGGCGTACAGTTTAAAAGCGGCTTGTCTCAGCTCGTGAGCGTGCTTTAGGTCATGGTCCAACTGCACAGGAGAGAGACAGTAGACCCGTTACTTACAGTGAAAACTAAACAAAAATGGATAAACAAAAATGGCTTTAAGATTCTAATTTCTAACTAGAAAAAAGGTATTCGGAAGTTAGGAACTAAGGACTGCAGTAATTCAGTTTTTCTTTTTTACCACCCAGCACTAAATGTTGATGTATTGGACAGCTTAAACATTGTGATTGTGGATTTTATCAATTTCCCTAAAAATATGTAACAATTTATTTTTCAGCCAGCCACTAAGAGTTACTGGGGCCAGTCTGATAATTATCTAGAGAGGTTACATACCTCTCTTGGTGGTTACATACATTATGTTATAATTTAGCTATTGAAAAATAGCAGATCTACAAGCTCATAGCGCGCCACTCGGTGGCGCGCTATGAACTTGTAGGTCTGCTATTTTTGAAAAAACGTTCAGAAAATTGTCATGATTTAGAAAACATTTTTTAAATTTCAACGTCAGGCCTGAATGGGTTAACTGTTAACACTGCAAATGCACACACTACACACCCTCTTGATGTCGGTGATGGCCGACACCGAGCTGGGGTATTTGAAGTAGTCGGCCAACATGGCGACGAGGTGATCAGTGGTGCTGGCGATCCTCTGCAGCTCCACGTCGGGCTCCATCAGGTAGGCCAGGGTCTCTGCACCCTCCACGCGCTCCTCCAGGAGGCGCTCTTTACTGCACATCCGCACCAGGCACGGCAAGGTCTGGGGGGAGAGGTCATGGATACCATCACATTGTATTCACGCTCAAACTATAGCCTGGCCCAACCTGTATGATTTCTGGTCTAGACTAGAGGGGCGGGTTGCCGGTCAAAAACAGGCAGTGGATCCTATTGGCTCGCAGATCTGAGCACCTGTCCCCCCGCACCCCTCCCCCTCCCGGGTAGAAAACAGTGGAGAACACAGACGTCACCAAATTTGGAGAAACGCGCCTCTGCTATTGGTCAGAAAAATACAAGGAAGTGGGCTTCCTATGCCAGATTTCCAAGTGCGTTTCCCCAGGCTTACATTTTTTTAGCCAAATGCGAACGAAAATAAAAGCCTGGGTACCGAGGCTACACTCAAACAAAATGAGCACACTTGACATGAAATAGAGAACAACTGACATAGAAACATGGGTTTTTCAGAAAACTGTCAGCATTTAGAAGACATTTGTAGAATCGACCTAATCAATGGGTTAACATTTTTCCCCCACAATTATCTTGCCAACGGGGGAGTGTCCCTGCAGTATGACGGTCGAGGTAAATAAATAGCTATCTCACCTTTAGAACTACGCAGCTGTCATCTGTCCTGATGGCTCCAGCTCGACACATGTAGGTTAGACTGGCAGAATAGGAGAGCAAATAAAAATTATTATAACACACATTATTAAAACACACACACACACACACACACACACACACACACACACACACACAAAAGAGGCCAATGTGTGAATGACTATCCACCACCGATATTTCTTAGTTATGGATACAAACCCTTTTGACCATATTTGATACGTGCTGCTATTTGATGTATTTGCGCAAAAGACTGCAGAACACTGTCAAACACTTTATGTATATTTGATATTCGTTTTGATAAGTTATGTTTTTCACTCTTAGAACTTCATCCACTCTTTTATACCCGGTATAAATGTACGAATAATTTGACATTGTATTTACTAAAGTTGCTTACCATTTAGCGGCTGTTAACTGCATTTCAATGGGCTGGTCCCGTTGCATCATTTTGACAAATACCTGAGAAAGCAGCTCACCCTCCACCAGCACTGGAAAGACATTGATGAAATGGAATGAGTAGAGGAGAGGAGAAAAGTGTGTAGAAGAGAACACAAGACAGTGGAAGAGTCAAAGATTAGAGAGTCAAAGTGACGAGTCAAAAGAGAACAGAGTTGAAGAGAGAGGAGATTCCTCACCATTCACCAGTGTCATTGAGACCTGAGTGTTCTCATACGCCAGGACTGAGAAACACTTTAACGCCTGCATCCGGACCTGGAGAAACCATGGAGGAAGAGACAGAAAGACAGAGAATGGGAGAGAGAATCAGAGACATGAAGGAGAAAAACACTTACGTGTTTATGTGATTGTGCACGTACTACACACACACACACACACACACACACACACACACACACCCCCACACCCACACCCACACCCTACCTTGTAAGAGGGAGATATAAGTAGAGGTGCGATATTTTGGATGGCGCCATGATTGAAAAGAACCATCTGGTGCTCTGGGGTCTGGAAAGAATACACATGTCCAGTTAATATAAATCTTATCCAGGAAATAAACACTGTGAGTGTGCGCGTGTGTGTGTGTGTGTGTGTGTGTGTGTGTGTGTGCCAACCTTGCAACAATGGGAGAATATCTGTGTGATGTACTCCTGTGTCCTCTGTGAGCGGCTCAGTAGAGACATAAGATGGGGGATCACAGTGGGGTCCTAAAAAGGCACAGACAAAAGGCTATTAGGACATTTTGTGTCGTTGTATCTCAATAAATGCTGTTGTACCATCCGTTGTGTGTGGAACACACACACACAGTTGGGGTGAAGTAAAACCACAGGCCACGTACAGTGTAGAGCAGCTGCACTGGAGTGACTGGACTTATAAAGACAGTTCTGAGACATCTGAGGCAGGCTTCGATGAAGATCAGGTCTGGACACAGGAGACCTGGGATGTGGCGCACACACACACACACACACACACACACACACTTTATAGACCCGGTACATGAGCACAGGTTTGGCTTAGATTTGCCTCTTTCAAAGTGAATAAAGGTGGTTTACCTTGCAACAGGGCAGGTATGATGTGACAGTCGACTAGGGACTTGATGTTGTTCTCAGTGCCCATGGCGAGGCTGCCCAGCACCACGGCACATTCTGTTCTAAGCTCTGAGCTGGATGAGCTCTGTTGTAGCAAGTACAGTAACCTGGATCAAAACAGCCAACAGACACAAAGCTGGTTTCACACACATAAACAGTAGTGTCATGGTTACTTCTGTATATCTTTTTTTTTTTCCTATAATTTTTATCCCAAGATTTTGTAACCCATTTTCCACCCCTGTGTCAATTATCTAATGTGATCCTGGGCTCTACACACCCTCCACCAGCCTAGTCCCCATACTGTATATGGGGGACATGGGGAGAGCAACGGACTTGAACTCATGCTTCCTTCATGCCCGAGTGTCCAAGTTGCTCCTTTACACCTGACAGGGGGGAGTTTCCCTGGTTGGACGTAGCGCGTGGAAGGAACGCGTTATTCCAACCAGTTCCTTTCCCCTCCATCAGGCGCCCCGGCTGGCCAGGGGGAGGCAGTTTAGAGACCAGGATTACTGCATGTTTTTGTGAGGGTACCTACCTACCCTAGGGGACACGGGGAGAACATGCAAACTCCACACAGAAAGGCCCTTTCGCCAACCCCGCCTCGGGTACTTTCCCACTGAATGTACAGTATATGCAATATGTATTTTGCCAAATAAAATGGACTGAGGGTGAGGAGGTCATGTTGGCATGTAAGAAAATGAAAGGGAAGAAGACAGAAAGGGAGAGCAAGAGGACTGAGGAGATGGTGTGTGAGACACATGCCTGGGCACAGCTCCCAGGACAATCAGGTTGGCTTTCTGTTTATTGTTTCCAATGACGGCATTCTTCATGTCACTGTGAAAACCCACGCGCACACACACACACACACACACACACACACAGACACGCACGTTATTGCATATTATTATCATCGTCACCACAAATCAGACACACAGATATGCCTAAAGAGGCTTCACAACAGCTGTCCATATAGCATCACGGTAAGGTTGCGTCATGTGCAGGTGAAACCATGACAATGCTAATCACAAATCAGGATACAATACACTTGAATTGAAAATGTATTTGACTAGATTGTACAAAATCTCTGCGAAAGCTTAATTGACTGTCCCAAAGCTGACTCCAACAACAAATGTGGATGGCACTCACCACTGAATATTATGTGACCTGCTGTGAGTAGTGAGTACCCTATAATTTGGTTTAGGATATTTCCAGCCATATTTCTTGTTTAATACTAGATGTCTTCTTTAGGGAAAAACATTTTGCAGGATGATACCAAGTGATAACTATGCAAAGCTCCTTAGGGGAAAAAAAGAAAAAAAATCATTGTAGGCCATTGCAAAGCAAGACCCTGGGCATGGTCACCTGATGCATTACAGAGACAATAGAATACCTGTGGTATCAGCAGAGCAAAGCATTCTGGTACAAACAGACTAACAGTAAAGCAGTAAAGTTCCTCTTCAGTTCAAACATAATAACTCTGACTGTCTGCTACATTTCCATAATTTGTGATGTCTTCCCCTGAATGTGTTCAATATAGTATCAAATATCGCAGGTGAATGATCCTAGTGGAAACATACACAGTCAAACCAGGTACCTGCTGTGATAGTGGAGTGGAGCAGGCCAGTAACTAGAGCTAGCCTAGTCTGGGTTAAAAATAAAGATGAATGGTCAGAGTCCAGCCCACAGGAGGAGAGACAGTGAAATGCACTCTCACAGACAGTCACATGCAAATCTGTCGACACGTAAACAGAGGCATACAAACACTGCTGTGACTCGTGTTTTCTCCAAATCAAGCTCTCTCTCCATCAACATGCTCACACCAGTTGTATGTATTCAAATGCTAAACCTGTGAAACCTCGCTCTGCCATGTGAGGATGGATGAGTTTCATTTTTAAATCAGATTTCAAGTTCAACATACTTCCCCATATTCAACCCCTAATTTATACTTTGGCGTACGATGCCGTCTAAATTAAGGACACTTTTACATCGACAGTGCACAAAAATGATGTGGTACCGAACTCACATGACTCCCTGCAGCACTTTCTGTGGGTCGGGGTCGAACAGTCTGTCAACATAGTGGCGGCTGGTGGCAGTTACTTCCTGTATGGGCATGGGAGACAAAATAACAGTCACTTTCTATCTCATGTAGCCGCAATTTGCAACTCTAGATTGTTTTATAATGTGATGAATCTAGAGTTGCAATAGCCTCCATTGACTCCCTACTCATCCAATTTGCGTTTGCGATCTGCTTGTATTAAATGACGTTAAACTCACCATCATTGCAGCTCTAGGCCAAGCTTGAATTATCCGCTTTCAATCTGCCGAGCCTTTGTTTCATACAAATCCACCGTAGACATGTTATGATCTACTTTCTGTCAAGAAATTCTGTGCAGGTGATTCTTTTTCTAAGTGTTGCAGTTTGGAAGCACTCGTTTTTGTTAACGGGTCACGCTGCTGCCTCCTGCATTATGTGCAAATTCAAAACAGGTGGTACGCAGGGCCGTTCAATCACTTACGACGAGTGCTTCCAAAATCCAGCACTTAGAAAAAGAACCATCTGCACAGAATAACATGTCTACAGTGGATTTTTATGAAACAAAAGCTCGGCAGATTGAAAGAGGATAATTCAAGCTTCGCCTAGAGCTGCAATGATGGTGAGTTTAACGTTTAATACAAGCAGATCGCAAAAGCAATTTGGATGAGTGGGACTGGGGAGTCAATGGACGGTATTGAAACTCTAGATTCATCCCATTATTAAAAAAAATATAGAGTTGCAAATTGCGGCTACATCTCACGCACATGCACTCTTGGAAATGTGCTACATATTATAGATGTGTAAAATGTATAGATGTGTGTGTGTGTGTGGGTGTATAGATGTATATAGGTGTGTCACCTGAAACTGTGTTGTGTTTACTACTTTATCAGCAACCTCATATGATCCAGAACTTTCCCCAGTCACTGACTGAAGCACAGACAGTCTAGCCTTATGTGCTCTGCTTTCAACAAGATATCCCCAAATTACCCAAGCATGAATATGTACACAAGTTAACAACATACAATCTCACTCGCATGTGGTCTGACTGTAACAACAATACTAACTGTAACAACAATACATGTGGTGGAAAAGCCAGTTAGGCCATGTATGGAGAAAACAACGATCAGCTAGACTACTAATAATGAATATCTCGTCCTCCTGACACGCAGGGTCCTTTCAGCCAAAAACAGTGAACACAACACAACAGTTAACACATGTAGTAAGAATAACTCTGTGGGGGGGGCGTTTCCTCTAAGATATGAATTAATCTGGCAACCCAACCACTGCCACTGTGATCACGTGAGAAAAGAAGCTAAATCATAACGATGTGTAGCTTTGGGGATGATATCTCGATCAAAAACATCAACAGCTGAGTCACTAGTCTGATAACTTTTGCTGAGTTAACGCTATAGTGATACATATCTGGAGCAACTGACGTTAGCATAGAGAAGCTATTATTAGGTATATAACATTAGGAGAAAGGTAAACTAGTTGGATCATGATTGGATCGGATCTGATGCATCTGATCTGAAGCTCGTTGTCTGCACTGGGCTTACACAGCACGTTTAATCCATTATTTTTCTAAACAGTACTTTCAATGTGGCTAGCTCGGCTAACTCATTCCGGGTGACACTGACAGCTCCAGAAGGCGTTTGGTTTAAGTCACACGGTACGCCGACGGGTGGATCGCGGCGGCGATCGCACACATCTTTCGAATGAGATTCCCGTTCGATCCCCGCCCGTCGGGGACACGGCGTGACACAAAAGTGTTCGCCGTCATCTACGTAGGTGGACCGCCCTTGCTGTGCATGTTGCAAAGCCCTTTAGCTCGCGGGCTAGCAGGACAACTTAGACCCCTTTCATATTGACTCGTCCGTCTGGTAGCTCCATACGACCCGTCAAACTACATGGTGCATGCAGTGTCAGGGTGAATGCAATGGAAAGTATACAGATCTGTAGTGAAGGATGAGTGTGGGACTCACAGACAGCACACTGATGCGGAGAGGGGCCTCCAACAAGCACGCCATCTCTCTTCCCCCGATCGAGCGCCCCAATCGGAGCAGCACTTTCCAGTGTTGCCATGTCTGCTTATTATAAGCGACTTTGGGCTTGTTTTTCCTCTAAAGTCAGTGAGTGTGTGTGTGTGTGTGTGTGTGTGTGTGTGTGTGTGTGTGTGTGTGCGTGTGTGTGTGTGTATTCTCCATATTTTCCAATAGTATTTTGAAAATAGCAGATCTACGTTGTTTAATAGTAGCCTATAGTAGTTTTTGACTCACTCAATCTTAGGTAAGCTTGTAGATTGGCTATTTTTCAAAAATGCTCATGTAGCTTCTTTTGGTCTTGTTTTCATAGACCTGGTTGCTCATTTTTCTCGCAAAGTCTGGCAACGATGGCACTTTCCTACCCACTCGTATTTCAATGGCTCTGCCCTAGCCTCACACAGTGAAGTGAGTGGCTCACTGTGGCTTTAAAAAAGTAGAAACACGAATAAGTGTTTTTGGGGATAATTTAATAGCTACCGGTATTTGTTTTGAACGGACACGTGCCGCCTAATATCCACAACAGAAAACATATCAATGATAACGTAAACTTCACTGCCGCTCATTGATCGACAATGAATTGAATTCGTTAATGAAGTAATTGTTATTATACATGTGACGTAAGTCGGGACAATACATTTAACCGATTCGTCAGAAGCACTCTTGTATGAAATATAAATATTTTGTTCGCACCAATACACGAGCATTGAATATAGTATACCGTTTGATGTGTTATAATAACATAGTAATAATATTGATGTGATTGTTGCAGTCCTCTGTCCTCAGAATAGTAATGGAATCTGCTGATAGTGGTACAAAATGATTTTACCCCCAAATGGTGTTGCGCATGCGCCAGCGCTTAGGGACGCAAGGTGGGAAAATTGGGCTCCGTCTTATGAGCTAATTTAGAACTTCCTGTCTGAGAGCTAGCTAATTTAAGACATCCGGTTGCCTTCAGAATAAGATAAGGTTATTTAATTCGTTAATTAAATAATTATTACATTACATTATTAGTATTATTATTACATTAAAGTTATTGTAAAGACACACATTATGTTTCTGTGTAAAAATAAGTAATTAAATAACATAAAAAAGTTATCTAAATGGATAAATGCTATTCACTGGAGTGCATGGACTTTATAAAGTGGACACTGGACAAAAGACGGCTCCGCGAGGCAACTATCTGGACACACCCACGCGTTCGGGAAGATGTCCTCTACCACCCCACAGTCTCCGCTAAGCGGGAGAGGTGTAAAATTCACAGCAGCAGAGCTTCTACTGGAGTCAATGCAAAAAAAATACCGTTTCCGGACCCAGAATGGACACTGGACAAAAGACGGCTCCGCGAGGCAACTATCTGGACATACCCACGCGTCCGGGGAGATGTCCTCTACCACCCCACAGTCTCCGCTAAGCGGGAGAGGTGTAAAATTCACAGCTGGAGCCCTTCTACTGGGGTCAATGCAAAAAAAATACCGTTTCCGGACCCAGAATGGACACTGGACAAAAGCCGGCTCCGCGAGGCAACTATCTGGACATACCCACGCGTCCGGGGAGATATCCTCTACCACCCCACAGTCTCCGCTAAGCGGGAGAGGTGTAAAATTCACAGCAGCAGAGCTTCTACTGGAGTCAATGCAAAAAAAATACCGTTTCCGGACCCAGAATGGACACTGGACAAAAGACGGCTCCGCGAGGCAACTATCTGGACATACCCACGCGTCCGGGGAGATGTCCTCTACCACCCCACAGTCTCCGCTAAGCGGGAGAGGTGTAAAATTCACAGCTGGAGCCCTTCTACTGGGGTCAATGCAAAAAAAATACCGTTTCCGGACCCAGAATGGACACTGGACAAAAGACGGCTCCGCGAGGAAACTATCTGGACATACCCACGCGTCCGGGGAGATGTCCTCTACCACCCCACAGTCTCCGCTAAGCGGGAGAGGTGTAAAATTCACAGCTGGAGCCCTTCTACTGGGGTCAATGCAAAAAAAATACCGTTTCCGGACCCAGAATGGACACTGGACAAAAGACGGCTCCGCGAGGCAACTATCTGGACATACCCACGCGTCCGGGGAGATGTCCTCTACCACCCCACAGTCTCCGCTAAGCGGGAGAGGTGTAAAATTCACAGCAGCAGAGCTTCTACTGGAGTCAATGCAAAAAAAATACCGTTTCCGGACCCAGAATGGACACTGGACAAAAGACGGCTCCGCGAGGCAACTATCTGGACATACCCACGCGTCCGGGGAGATGTCCTCTACCACCCCACAGTCTCCGCTAAGCGGGAGAGGTGTAAAATTCACAGCTGGAGCCCTTCTACTGGGGTCAATGCAAAACAAATACCGTTTCCGGACCCAGAATGGACACTGGACAAAAGCCGGCTCCGCGAGGCAACTATCTGGACATACCCACGCGTCCGGGGAGATGTCCTCTACCACCCCACAGTCTCCGCTAAGCGGGAGAGGTGTAAAATTCACAGCAGCAGAGCTTCTACTGGAGTCAATGCAAAAAAAATACAGTTTCCGGACCCAGAATGGACACTGGACAAAAGACGGCTCCGCGAGGCAACTATCTGGACATACCCACGCGTCTGGGGAGATGTCCTCTACCACCCCACAGTCTCCGCTAAGCGGGAGAGGTGTAAAATTCACAGCTGGAGCCCTTCTACTGGGGTCAATGCAAAAAAAATACCGTTTCCGGACCCAGAATGGACACTGGACAAAAGACGGCTCCGCGAGGCAACTATCTGGACATACCCACGCGTCCGGGGAGATGTCCTCTACCACCCCACAGTCTCCGCTAAGCGGGAGAGGTGTAAAATTCACAGCTGGAGCCCTTCTACTGGGGTCAATGCAAAAAAAATACCGTTTCCGGACCCAGAATGGACACTGGACAAAAGACGGCTCCGCGAGGCAACTATCTGGACATACCCACGCGTCCGGAGACTGGGGTGTGGTACAGGACATCTCCCTGAACACGTGGGTATGTCCAGATAGTTGCCTCGCGGAGCCGTCTTTTGTCCAGTGTCCATTCTGGGTCCGGAAACGGTAATTTTTTTTGCATTGACCACAGTAGAAGCTCTGCTGCTGTGAATTTTACACCTCTCCCGCTTAGCGGAGACTGGGGTGTGGTACAGGACATCTCCCTGAACACGTGGGTATGTCCAGATAGTTGCCTCGCGGAGCCGTCTTTTGTCCAGTGTCCATTCTGGGTCCGGAAACGGTAATTTTTTTGCATTGACCCCAGTAGAAGGGCTCCAGCTGTGAATTTTACACCTCTCCCGCTTAGCGGAGACTGGGGTGTGGTACAGGACATCTCCCTGAACACGTGGGTATGTCCAGATAGTTGCCTCGCGGAGCCATCTTTTGTCCAGTGTCCATTCTGGGTCCGGAAACGGTACATTTTTTTGCATTGACCACAGTAGAAGCTCTGCTGCTGTGAATTTTACACCTCTCCCGCTTAGCGGAGACTGGGGTGTGGTACAGGACATCTCCCTGAACACGTGGGTGTGTCCAGATAGTTGCCTCGCGGAGCCGTCTTTTGTCCAGTGTCCATTCTGGGTCCGGAAACGGTAATTTTTTTGCATTGACCCCAGTAGAAGGGCTCCAGCTGTGAATTTTACACCTCTCCCGCTTAGCGGAGACTGGGGTGTGGTACAGGACATCTCCCTGAACATGTGGGTATGTCCAGATAGTTGCCTCGCGGAGCCGTCTTTTGTCCAGTGTCCAGTCTGGGTCCGGAAACGGTATTTTTTTTGCATTGACCCCAGTAGAAGCTCTGCTGCTGTGAATTTTACACCTCTCCCGCTTAGCGGAGAGTGGGGTGTGGTAGAGGACATCTCCCCGGACGCGTGGGTATGTCCAGATAGTTGCCTCGCGGAGCCGTCTTTTGTCCAGTGTCCATTCTGGGTCCGGAAACGGTATTTTTTTTGCATTGACTCCAGTAGAAGCTCTGCTGCTGTGAATTTTACACCTCTCCCGCTTAGCGGAGACTGTGGGGTGGTAGAGGACATCTCCCCGGACGCGTGGGTATGTCCAGATAGTTGCCTCGCGGAGCCGTCTTTTGTCCAGTGTCCATTCTGGGTCCGGAAACGGTATTTGTTTTGCATTGACCCCAGTAGAAGGGCTCCAGCTGTGAATTTTACACCTCTCCCGCTTAGCGGAGACTGTGGGGTGGTAGAGGACATCTCCCCGGACGCGTGGGTATGTCCAGATAGTTGCCTCGCGGAGCCGTCTTTTGTCCAGTGTCCATTCTGGGTCCGGAAACGGTAATTTTTTTTGCATTGACCACAGTAGAAGCTCTGCTGCTGTGAATTTTACACCTCTCCCGCTTAGCGGAGACTGGGGTGTGGTACAGGACATCTCCCTGAACACGTGGGTATGTCCAGATAGTTGCCTCGCGGAGCCGTCTTTTGTCCAGTGTCCATTCTGGGTCCGGAAACGGTAATTTTTTTTGCATTGACCACAGTAGAAGCTCTGCTGCTGTGAATTTTACACCTCTCCCGCTTAGCGGAGACTGGGGTGTGGTACAGGACATCTCCCTGAACACGTGGGTATGTCCAGATAGTTGCCTCGCGGAGCCGTCTTTTGTCCAGTGTCCATTCTGGGTCCGGAAACGGTAATTTTTTTGCATTGACCCCAGTAGAAGGGCTCCAGCTGTGAATTTTACACCTCTCCCGCTTAGCGGAGACTGGGGTGTGGTACAGGACATCTCCCTGAACACGTGGGTATGTCCAGATAGTTGCCTCGCGGAGCCATCTTTTGTCCAGTGTCCATTCTGGGTCCGGAAACGGTACATTTTTTTTGCATTGACCACAGTAGAAGCTCTGCTGCTGTGAATTTTACACCTCTCCCGCTTAGCGGAGACTGGGGTGTGGTACAGGACATCTCCCTGAACACGTGGGTGTGTCCAGATAGTTGCCTCGCGGAGCCGTCTTTTGTCCAGTGTCCATTCTGGGTCCGGAAACGGTAATTTTTTTGCATTGACCCCAGTAGAAGGGCTCCAGCTGTGAATTTTACACCTCTCCCGCTTAGCGGAGACTGGGGTGTGGTACAGGACATCTCCCTGAACATGTGGGTATGTCCAGATAGTTGCCTCGCGGAGCCGTCTTTTGTCCAGTGTCCAGTCTGGGTCCGGAAACGGTATTTTTTTTGCATTGACCCCAGTAGAAGCTCTGCTGCTGTGAATTTTACACCTCTCCCGCTTAGCGGAGAGTGGGGTGTGGTAGAGGACATCTCCCCGGACGCGTGGGTATGTCCAGATAGTTGCCTCGCGGAGCCGTCTTTTGTCCAGTGTCCATTCTGGGTCCGGAAACGGTATTTTTTTTGCATTGACTCCAGTAGAAGCTCTGCTGCTGTGAATTTTACACCTCTCCCGCTTAGCGGAGACTGTGGGGTGGTAGAGGACATCTCCCCGGACGCGTGGGTATGTCCAGATAGTTGCCTCGCGGAGCCGTCTTTTGTCCAGTGTCCATTCTGGGTCCGGAAACGGTATTTGTTTTGCATTGACCCCAGTAGAAGGGCTCCAGCTGTGAATTTTACACCTCTCCCGCTTAGCGGAGACTGTGGGGTGGTAGAGGACATCTCCCCGGACGCGTGGGTATGTCCAGATAGTTGCCTCGCGGAGCCGTCTTTTGTCCAGTGTCCATTCTGGGTCCGGAAACGGTAATTTTTTTTGCATTGACCACAGTAGAAGCTCTGCTGCTGTGAATTTTACACCTCTCCCGCTTAGCGGAGAGTGGGGTGTGGTAGAGGACATCTCCCCGGACGCGTGGGTATGTCCAGATAGTTGCCTCGCGGAGCCGTCTTTTGTCCAGTGTCCATTCTGGGTCCGGAAACGGTATTTTTTTTTGCATTGACCACAGTAGAAGCTCTGCTGCTGTGAATTTTACACCTCTCCCGCTTAGCGGAGAGTTGGGTGTGGTAGAGGACATCTCCCCGGACGCGTGGGTATGTCCAGATAGTTGCCTCGCGGAGCCGTCTTTTGTCCAGTGTCCATTCTGGGTCCGGAAACGGTAATTTTTTTTGCATTGACCACAGTAGAAGCTCTGCTGCTGTGAATTTTACACCTCTCCTGCTTAGCGGAGAGTGGGGTGTGGTAGAGGACATCTCCCCGGACGCGTGGGTATGTCCAGATAGTTGCCTCGCGGAGCCGTCTTTTGTCCAGTGTCCACTTTATGAAGTCCATGCACTCCAGTGAATAGCATTTATCCATTTAGATAACTTTATTATTATTATTATTATTATTTAATTACTTGTTTTTACACAGAAACATAATGTGTGTCTTATAGCATCATTTAAATGCTTAATTTGTAGTTTTAATGTGCAAATTATTATTTTTTTCAATACTCTAGAGGTACTCTTATTTTGAAGAGATCGTCCACCGGAAGCCTTAAATTAGCTCACTAGATTAGCTCACTAGACAGTGCTGGAAAATTGATAGTGTTTTTGTTCTGCTGTTAGGTCTAATTTGAAAATGATTCTGTGGAAAAGTTTGTAGAGTTACGTCAGGAAAGAACGGAGAAAGACACTCTTCGGTTATTAATCCAACTCCGTGAGTATATATCTCGGTAGCTGCTGCAACGGCTCGTTGTGCGTTAAGCTTCTACAGTCTATGGTTATCTCACGATATAAATTGCCCATTCATTCACTGTAATGTATGATTTATATCGAGTAGGCCTAGTCGCCGATGTGCTAATCTACGCCGACGTGTTGCACAAACTATGTGCAACCCAGATTCGGCACAAACAAGGGACTAAATTAATTTCGCTCCTATGCCAAAAAAATGGGGAACGCCCTACCAACTGTCATTAAGACATGTGAATTCCATGACTCCTTCAAAACCGCTCTCAAAGGGCACCTACGGACGGCTGCAATTCGAAACTGGCCCTCATAAATAAAAAAACATTTCAAGCACAACTCAATACAAAAGACTGTTAACTGTGAGTGCACGACCCAATAAAGCATTACACTTACATGTTTACAAGAGGTTCCACCATGTTCAATTCATCAAAGAATTGAACAATTCTTTCCACTCCTGTCAAGGCTGGCACATTTTAGCTCAAAACAAATGCAGCATGCCATGCCTACTCTTATTAAATGTTTCTCGTTTGTTTGAATCCTTTACAGATAACCGCTTCATTAAGTTAAGACCGTAGATTTGCATCTCTGGACGCTGACATCTCAAAGCCAAGCTCAGAAATACCAAAAATAACTAAATCAAAACAAGCAAAAGTAGCCCCCAGAGCAGCGAGATATCTTCAGTTTCTGCATTTGCGCTGGGATCTCTTGCTCTGTTGAACCACAATGAAGATTGCGGTAGAGGGCTGTTGCCACGGCGAGCTGGACAAGATCTATGAGACGATTGGCTTTTTGGAGAACAAGGAAGGGCTCAAGGTGGACCTGCTGCTGTGCTGCGGGGACTTCCAGGCAGTGAGAAATGAAGGAGACATGAAGTGCATGGCTGTGCCAGCCAAGTACAGAACGATGCAGACCTTCTACAAGTCAGTAATATGCTCACTCCAAAAGAAAAGCTTTTAACCAAGAGTATTTAACCACTTTGAACACCAGCGTGTCTATTGTGTTGCAGGTACTACTCGGGAGAAAAGAAGGCTCCAGTCCTGACCATCTTTATTGGAGGGAATCATGAGGCTTCCAACCACATGCAGGAGCTGCCATACGGAGGCTGGGTAGCACCCAACATCTACTATCTGGGTATATGCTTGGTCACTATCGTGCAATCTTAGGATTAATTGTCACAAATAATTGTGATTAATGAATGATTTTGAGTGACATATTTAATAATTAAATTTTTTTTTTAAATATTTTGGAAAATGTATGAGCATTCTTCAACACAGAAACAATTATTTACAATTATGCAAAATAATTGCAGTTACCTACCGGTATATAAAATAATTGCTATTATCTCAAATAACAGTTGATTATTATGTAATTATTGTAAGAAACAAAACGAAAACACATCGCATGGATGCAACTGGGACGTATCCTCAGTGATGTATCCCAAGGTCATCAGGGTTTCGGGTCTCTCAACATCATACCCCTCACTCTGGTGACCCAGCCGGGGTGATCAAGTCCCGACTTACGTCCCAGTAGCTACCCTCGATCAGACCCACTAGGGAAAGAGGCCTCATCGAAGGTTTTTGTGCTTCCTCCTCGCGGAGGATGCAGGCTGGGGCGCTAACTCATACTGCTCCCGGGGTGCCGTCTACATTCCGGCTGTCACCCGTCTCTCCGGTGGTCACCAGACTATACCTGGTTGTCCCATAGTCTATTCCTATGAGTCACTATAAATAGAATACCTCAGAACGAAAATAAATTGCATGGATGCATTATCCAAATGCGTATTTGTGTAATTAATTCACTCACTTGATAATATGCTCATCTACCCTCAGGTTATGCCGGTGTCATTCGTTACAAAGGGATTAGAATTGGTGGCTTGTCTGGAATCTTTAAAGGACACGACTACAGGAAGGGTGAGTTCTTTAACCACCTTTCCGTCTAATTCATCATCACTGTTACTGTACTATGTCTAAATGAACAGATGAACAGTTGTTATGTTATTACAGGTCACCACGAGTTCCCCCCATACAACCCAGACACTCTGAGAAGTGTTTACCATATCCGAAACATTGACGTCTTCAAATTAAACCAGGTAAAGAAAATAACTATTACTCTGATATCAATCAGAAATGCTTCCCATTTGTTGTTCATAAAAAAAAAATCATTCATGTCTGGACTCAGATCCAGATGCCAATTGACATCTTCATGAGCCACGACTGGCCCAGAGGAATCTATAACTACGGAAGCACAGAGGAGCTGCTGCGTAAGAAGAAGTTCCTGCGTCAGGAGGTGGAGTCCAACTCACTAGGAAGTCCTGCTGCAGCGGAGCTCCTGGCTCACCTCCAGCCTAGCTACTGGTTCTCCGCACATCTCCACGTCAAATTTGCTGCCCTCATGGAGCACCCTGTGAGAACGAGTTCCATTTACTATGTTCCACGTAGCTGGTGGTATCCGTAGATAGAACTGGGTGTAGTAATTGCTGAAATGTTTGTGCCATTATTCATTTCAGTCCCTCTGATAATTAAATTCAATGTTTATGTCCAGATATTTACAGTACTTATTTTATACATGGGTGTGTTTCTTCCCTGGCAGCCTAAAGGTAATGCTGCCCCACGTACAACTAAGTTCCTGTCTCTGGATAAATGTTTGCCCTACAGAGAATTTTTACAGGTAAGACTCATACATGTAGCAATTGACTATTGGTGGTGGTTTAGACTCAAATGTAGTTGTGTCAAGTCTAAGTGAGGAATGGTATGCTTGTATTTCAGATTGTGGAGCTACCAGACAGACCAGACTCCTCTGAGGATTTGGAGTATGATCCAGAGTGGCTAGCAATTCTGAAGGCCACTAACAGCCTACAGAGGACCACCCCGCATCCATGGAACCCCCCACAGAACAACGGCCTGCATGAAAGGTACACATGCACATACACTACGGCTGTCAATAATTATATAAAATCATTTTAATATACGATTGTGAAAAAGGTGTGGGCCTGGCCTAGCATGCCAAACAGGTGGAGTCACACATCACTAGATTGAAAATAGAATGTATGTCAAGTTGAAATGAGCAAACAAACAACAAGCTTGTGATAAATTTTTGACCACAGTGAGTTCACAATGCAACATAGGACATAAAGGGTGGTTTGCACTCCGAGCAATCTAAAAAGCCCTTATTGGAAATGCATGAGGTTTTGGTTAGTACATGCCATGTACTAACCTATGATTATTTCCCGTTTCATGTGATGGAAAAGATACTCGTTGGTTTCAGTTCTCACTCGAAAGAAAGTAAGAAAAAGAGTGAGAATGAAAATTAAATAAAGAGTATAGGACCGGCCGGGTAACCTGGGAACTCTCACACAAGATAATAAAAAAAAAAAACATATTCAAATATATATTCAAATGGTTCAAGTAACCTATGTTTTTAGAAGGAATAATTAAACGTCATTTTGGCCCAATTTGATAGCCTAAGGCACACTGCTCACTGTCGGACAAATTCAATTTGACCATCACTTTCTGTGGTTGTTTCAAACACCTGTTTTATTCAATTACATTTTCAGTTCAATTCATTATTGTGCCACTGTCAAGTTGTCTTGTGCTTGTTGCACGGAAAAACCATTGGCCTTAGCCTAGGGGTGTTTACTTTTTACATACTGTAAATGTGTACAGGTTAACGGATTGAATGAAAATAATCATTCAAATGCCTAATTCAGCCACACATACTCATGTGGTTTGCATGATATATTAACTTCAGGTGGGACTTCAGCGCTTCAGAAGCTGCCATGATGGCTGTGGTAGAGGAGATGAATGGGGATTTAGTCATTCCAGACAACTTTAGCAGGACTGTACCAGTTTATGACCCAGCCAAGCCACGGTCCGATGCAGGCCCAAACTACAGCACCAACCCACAGACGACAGAGCTCTGTGCCACGTTGGGCCTCACAGACATCTATGCCCAGATTGGACAGGGAGGTGCTCATGGGAGCGCCAGAGGGGAGGGAGAGGATGAGGACGATGACCAATCCAGTACAGGAAGTGCGGATGAGCCAAGCGAGTATCCAACCGACACGTCGGCATCAGGATTGTCAAGTTCATATAATCCTGATGAGATCACTATAGAAGAGGAGTGGGAGGAAGAAGAGAAAGGAGAGGCTAAGGAATTAGCTGAAATTGGTTCCGATTCAAAGGGCGATGGGAGCTTTGACAGCGCCTCCAGAGAGATCCGTTCCCCAGGCCGCATGGTTTTGCCAAAACCTAAATGTGACACATCACCGCCCGAGCTGTCCTCCTTTCCTATGTCTCCTGGCTCCCACTCTACTCCATCCGTGACCCGCACCCAGCCCTCAACAGAAGGCGAGGCACTCTCGGATAGCGGAGAAGGGGAGGCCCCCATGGTGCGAATCCCCAAACGTAGCAGTGATGAAGGATGCACTGGACCTACTGGCATAACCCCGAGGATCAAACGCAGGAACCAGGTCATCTACACAGCTGCAGAGGATGAGGAGAGTGAAGATTAGTGGCCAGGGTGAGATTATGCAAATTTATATTAAATTGAATTATGTCAATATACAGAATTGTGTGAATTATGTGATGATGTAAAGCATAGAATTAGTTTGTGTAGTCATGCAATCCAAGAATACTGGCATACAGCCTATAATTCTGTGAAATTACCCGTTAGATTCAGTAAGAGTTTAGCTTCTCTCTTGGACTCAGCTGTTAGAAAAAACTGCAAGTTATTGCAACAAAGTTGTGTGATTAGATTATCCTAATTTTCATGTTTATAAATATGATTTTATTATAACCTAACCCCAAAAGTGATTGATTTTTAGTCCTGTTTGAAATGTATTTTTATATAATATACCATGTGCAGTGATAAAACATCTGTTTGACTTCTCTGGAAAAATAAAATCTATTTTCAACTTAAAATAAATCGTTCACCCTCTAAACAGCCTAGGAAGATCATTGTACAACTGCAAGGCCGCAAAAGAAAACATGTCAGTCCACTTTAAGTATAAAAGGTCAACGTTTAGCATTCTGCGCTTCTTTTATTGAATGAGACTTTACAGAAGTGCTAATAATCAAGTCCATTTCCACTTAATGAACTTGTCGTCATAATTGCACATGACGCTAAATCGTGATCACTGAAGAGAGATAATGAATGTTATTCCTTATTCTAAACAATTGTACATGATGAGCCGAGTGTTAGTGTCCAGGAGAAAACTACTGAAACTACATAATACTATTTTCTTTGAATATCACTGGATAATGTAATGTCCTTCATATTCTAAACCAATTTTGTGAGCCTATAACTGATTCGGCACATTTAACTTGTGATGATTAAAACAGAAAATGAGTTGATGAAATACAAGGAATTTCACCGGGACAGCAACATGTTTAAATCAAACAGATTCATAACATTGATCTTGGTTCTTATTTTTTTAAGATTCATTCCAGTTTTACAGGTGTGCTCTGGTAAAAATCAATGCCATATTTTCATTAAAATTAGACGACACATAACATACAGTGTATTTGACAATGGCTCTTTAACGACCAGAGCTAATGCAGCCTAAAATGACAGGGTGCTTAGTTATTGGATACTATTACAAGCCAGGGGGTGCCTTTCTTGCGCTCTGCTCATTACACACACACACACACACACACACACCCTTAGAAAGCCCAAAACATCATTCAAATAAAAACTTAACGGAGTAGGCACTTCTGTTCTTTTTTTCCTTTATGTATTCATCGCTTCCTTTTGCTAATTTTCTTCAGCCAAACCTTGAACAGCAAACATTTATCAATTAAAAACATTAAAGGTTGCGATTCACCAACAACTTAGCCTTATTAAGACACTTGACAGATGAGGATGAGTGCTACTGTATGTTCTCCTACAGGGCAGGGAGGATGTCTACCTCAACATCTCAATAGCTTCTCCTACTGTATCTTCTGCCAATTTCTGTCTTCTGTTATTTACCAAGAAACATATTGGAGGTGAAGTCAGTGATCTTCATATTCTATTCTGCGTAAGATACCCTAAAGAAAATCACCATGTGAAGTGAGGGGCGCTCTTATCATATGTCTCATTCTATGACCAATGGCACATCTCCCACCAAATCACAATTTGCGTCCTCTCTTTTGTCGTCATTGTTTGTTTACACTTTACTTCAATGTTTGTTTTTACACTGAAAGCTGGTCATAGGAGGGGCTGGCACCCCTCAAAAATCTAAAGCTAGTCAGTGGTTCACATGTGCAAGGCCATATAGAGCGTCACAGTCCCGCCCCCTGCGAGGGCACCGGAAGAGAATTCAATATTAATTTGACCATAAACGTTTCAAAACTTATTTAAAGACCTGTGAGCCTCGGACAACGGCAACAGCCGAGTTGACAAATCATGACAAACATTTTTTTGGGCCGAACAGATAATTAGAAAGACCCAAAAAAGGCAGGGTACAACACTTTTGTTTTTCTTCCAATTATTTGTTCTGCCCAAAAAATGTTTGTCATGATTTGTCAACTTGGCTGTTAGTTTTGTCCGAGGCTTTAAAGGTCTTTACATAAATACTTTTTGAAACGTCTATGGGATATTATTTCCTGGTGCCCTCGTCTTTCTGAAAGGGGGCAGGACTGTGGCGCTCTATTAAACAGATCGTGTATCACAGTTTAACCAGTACGTTCATACGATATAACAAAATGGGAGTCCAGCTTCTGCTGATGACAATTCCCAAACCCCGGAGCAGGTGGGGCACAGCTACAGTACCTTGCATTCTGTACATATTTGTAAGGGGCTACATATTTGAATGGAGGATGTCTGTGCAAAAGAAAAAAGTCTTGCCCTGTTAATTGCTCCATGAATCTGGCTAAAGGTTACGCCAAGTCATGTAAAATAAAACCATTATCTGATTATAAATTCAATACAAACACAATTGTGACTAATCTGTGCCATCTCAAATGGTCTCATCTATCCGGTGTCCTTGCATTAGAGAGGAAGTATAATGCTTGATGTATGAAACAAAATAGAAGCTCTACAAACTCAAAATGCGTTGCAAGCTTGTAGATCGACTATTTTGGTACAACGATGCATATAGAGGTTAAGCAGGGGAGACAGGGATTGGAGGCTACAGTATGGGATCATTCCAGCAAGTCCCATGTGCAGTATTGTGCAGAGTAGGGGGTGATGCGTTTTTCTTTTTTATATTTTAGGGAAAGGAGCTTATAAGGGATCAGGACAGGAGCAAGCCTAAAGGAAAATGGAAGAGAAAAGGCCAAATAAGGAATTCGGTATTCCTCTGGCTTCCTTTTTCTTTTTTTTTAATATATATATATATACATCTTCCAAATTCCTTGTCCCTTTATTTTCCTCTTGGCCACTAACGAGGGTTTGATGCGGATGACAGTTTTGTGCCGCCTTGTTACACAATCAGTTAGGACTGATTAAAATGACTTGAGGCACATTGAAATTAAGGGGGGGGGGAGGGAGAGAAAAAACAAACAAGACATTCACAATTAGTGCTAAATACAAGACAAAGTCACACTCTTCCATGTTCTTTTTTTTTTCCTCTTCATCTCAGCCTTGGTCATACCTCCTCTACTGTTCATTTCCTCCGTCCAGCATTGGCCCTGCTTGGCGGTCAGGAGACAAACTTGCAAAAGACATCGTCTTTCTACTCTCATCTCCCGCCCCTCTCCTCCTCATCTCTCGGTATTTTTAACCACAGGCCGTTTGTCTGTCTGGGTCACTATGGACTGAATAGGAGGTCAGGTGGATCTTTGCAGGGGTGAGGGGTGGGGGTGGAGGCCAGATCTCCCCAAGCCTGGACCAGCCCTGTAGGTTGGTTGAGGAGGATGGCTAAAGGGCTGCGGTGGTGTAGTGGGAGTTGGAGCGGAGGGTCTAGTTTCCACCACCACCACAGCAGGTTCGGTTGGAGTGGGCATCAGGGTCCTGAAGGTTGACTCCCCGGTGCCGTGCTGCATGTGTAGGGTTCTGGGTGTCTGTTTTTGGCATCTTTTTTGCTACATTAGGAGAAGGGTAAATTAAATATTTCAGTTCAGCTGTGCTGAGGTTACTATGTGTTAAGGTAGGAACAGAATACAATGACGACTTGTTAAAGGAATAGGTCACCCTTTTCCAACCTTATCACCACATTGGTCCCGAGTCCCCCTGACTAGTGCTCACTATAAAATTGTACAACTTCTGTTAACTCTGTCTGTCAGAGCTAAAGCGTGCCAAAATAGTAGCCATGGTTGTTTCAGGAGTGAAAATTGTAAAAAGAAAAAAATAACGTTTGAACACAGTACACAGAAATGGTACTATCCTTTTAAGCATTAGTGAAGGCTATGGTGATACGGTTGCAGAGACAAGACCTCAGTTCATTGTATAGTTAATATACCGGTATGCATGTAAAAATCATTTTACATGCATATCTCACCAATGTTTATAGTTACATGATGGCAATGTACGGTAACCCAAACCTTTTAGTTTGGTTTCATGTTTAAATAAAATGGACTGAGCCACTGACCAATGGCTAGAAAGAGCTCGTTGACATTCATGGCCGTCTTCGCCGAAGTCTCCATGAAGAGTAAGCCAGTGTCTTCAGCATACGTCTGGGCTTCCTGTTCCAGACAACACACCAAAAGATTGTACACAATCAGTGGAGATTTTGTTGGAAATTACCTGAAAGCGTCAACATCCAGCTATGGGCCAAAACAAAAAGGGCAAACGCTCTGTCTTTAAAACCTGTCTTCTGTAATATAGGGCACTGGGACACTACGTTTGCAGCATGGGGCAAGCCTTCCTTTAAGTTCCTTATACCATTACCTCATACTCTACTAGTCTCTTCTCTGCTAGGTCTGCCTTGTTTCCAGCCAGAGCAATGACAATGTTAGGGCTGGCCTGTCTCTGCAGCTCCTTAACCCAGGCCTTGGCTCGCTCAAATGTCTCCTGCAACACAGAGGAACATAAATTATTGTTTAACGCATTTAGACCTGAGTCCGAGTCTAAAAAAACTGTTTTCTGAAAAACCTATGTTTCTATGTCAGTGGTGCTCAACTTTTTTCATGTCAAGGACCCCCAGAATTCTGTATTTGGCTGTGGACCCCCATCTGAAAATATGTTGTTCAAGGGACCCCCTAGCTCTGGTCCATAGCTCTAGTGCCTGCCCTTCATTGCAGACCAGCCTCTCATCTGTAGCGTAAATTTAAAGAACGTTTTATCTACTCACCAATACAAAGGTGGCTTGTGTAATTAGAAAGCCAACTTTCCTTCGTGGACGCACTCTGAGCCCCTCACCACACACAAAGGTTTTTTTCCCCCACCGGAATGAAAAATCTTTAAATGTTCTCTTGGCACTATCGGTAGAGGGTGCAGTACTAGTAATCCCTTTCTGGCCAAAAAGTGCATTTTATACGTGTGGTGGGGGGCTTAGAGTGCGTCCACTAAGGAAAGTAGGCTTTCCAATTACACAAGCCACCTTTGTATTGGTGAGTAAGGGGCGGTGGTGGCTCAGGGGTAGAGTGGCTGGAAGGTAACTGCAAGGTTCCCAGTTCGAACCCGAGCTCCCCCAGAGTTAGTGTCGAAGTGTCCTTGAGCAAGACACTGAACCCCTAATTGCTCCTGATGTGCTCGTTGGTGCCTTGCATGGTTTCCACTGCCATCGGTGTATGAATGTGTGCGTGAAAGGGTGAATGTAATGCACAATCTATGTAAAGCGCCTTGGATGAAGGCGCTATATAAATGCACCATTTACCATTTTATGAGTTTATTGAGTAGGAAAAAGCTTTTTTATATTTCTGCTACAGAGAGGCTGGTCTGCATTTCATGCGAGGGAAGGAAGCAAAGCGTGGCAGAGCCAGCAAAGGGCATTAGGGCTATGGACCAGAGCTAGGACCCCACCAATGTAATAAATCTTGTTTTGAAGAAAGAATAAAGCCTAATGATCAATGCAGGCGGTAAAGATTTATTTATTTATTACCCACTCTTGAACAATATTTTGGTGCTTCAGAAATCATTGCACTTAATGCACAGCCACGTCACATGCAAGCTGAGGAGTTGCGTGGCCGTTTTTAAATGTGATCCCATGTTGATTTTCTGTTGGCTGCTTATGGGTCTGTGGTTGTTGTCCCCTTTGGCTCAAGGTTATAGCAATCTTTACAAATGTTTCACCTCTAACTGCTTCATAGGAACAAAGTAAACAATGTTGCCATAACCAAGATTTCCTGAAAGAAAGTTTTACATTCTCTTCCTGAGTTCCTCACTTCATTTTCATTGCATAGTCAAGACGCCAGTTCATTGTATGGTTGATATGATGTAAATAATGATGGTGACTCTCTCACACCAACTTTGTTCTTATGAAGCAGTTTATATAGGTGAACTATTTCGGGTTTAGGCAATGCAAGGCAGTGGCCAGCAATGTGAATGGCTCTCAGGACACGACTTAAGTGCTTTACACAGTCAACTGTCAAACGTAAATAGACACAAGAAGCACTACGCAACGGAGGGTGAGAGAAATTTCTCCTCTTACCATATTACACTAATACCCTCTGCTGAGATAACAATCTCACAACAGAGTCTTGAATTAATTTACTGGCTAATTAATTTAGCACGAGTATTCAGATATTTGCTTGGACAATGCACAGAATATCCAAAATACTAAATAAAAAAAACGTATTAGAAACAGTCCAAGCAACATGCAGAAGAAAACGAATGCTGCTGCATACAGACTACCTGTCTATCCATTATGCCTAGAAAAATAAGCACTGTAAAAGTATAGGGCTTACCGGCTTGGTGATGTCAAAGACCACAATAGCAGCCTGAGCCCCACGGTAGTACATCGGAGCTAAACTATGGTATCTCTCCTGTCCTGCTGTGTCCCAGATCTCAAACTTGACTGTGGTGTCATCCAAACACACTGACTGGGCCAGGAACGCAGCTGGACACAAATTAGGACAGGTTATTACAGTATGGCTCTTTTTCCCACAACATCCGGAGTCTGACTGTCCTTCCCCAAAATGTCCCACTTTTGTAATTGTAAGTGTAGACAAAAATGTCTACAGTTACAATTTAGGCATTTATTAGACATGTATCCAGAGTAACATAAAGTATGTGTGGTAAGAGTAAGCATCATTCAAACAGCTTTAAGCCATTTAGTTAACCTAAGGTTTTCTGAAAGCCTTCAAATTTCTATTAAATACATAAACAATTATGTTGCTATATGACACACAGAGGTGTATGAGACACAGAGGTAGCTCCCGGCACCAAAGGTATAACAACATATGTTACACCAGGTCTAAATGGGTCAAATGGTTGACTAGCCCCTTTCAGGCTTCTGGTACCGCCGTCCAAAATTCTGAAAACGTAAACGAGGGTCCCGAAAGGGGCTAGTGGTTCCCAGGCTTTTATTTTCATTCATCAAACCTAATCTGAATATAACTCGCACCTTCTTTGAACAGTAAACATCTTATCTCTAAAAACAAAATATTCATGACTTGCCATAAATGTAACTTACGATTCAAACATTTCTATTAGCCCTATACACTTCAGTCTCAGCTTTACACCAACTGAAGCATTCCACCTTTAGCCCCTTCCGTACCTCCAATGGTTGTCTCTTGGAATTCGTCAAACTGTCCCTTGACGAAGCGCAGGACCAGGCTGGACTTGCCAACAGCCATGTCTCCTAAAAGCACCAGTTTGAACTGGCAGATCTTGGTCTGTGGCAGAGTGCCGTTTGTACGGCTGCCACTACCTCTGGAGCTCATCCTGACTGGAGTGGGAGACAGCAGGGGGGGACTGGGCCTCCTCCCTGCAGGGTCAGGAGCTTCTGGAACTGGTACACACGTCTCTCCGTCACCAAAACTCAAAGGCCTCTATATATTCTCCTCTTCCTGGGATGTAAGGTAAGGAGGGGTTATGTTAGTGTCTACTTACTGGCATGATTAGGTCAGTTACAATCATTCACAAAAGCACAACAACTCGTATCTTTGATGAGAAAACTAAAATCACTCCCATAATGGTTCTGCCAACATCATGTATCGTTTCCCCCAAAAGGGTCTACTCTAGATCTAAAGAGGTCGCAAGACAGGGCAGAGAAAGACAGCATGACGCATGAGTGTCATTGCATTGCCGCCCTCAACAATGAACGTCTAGTTTATATTGTGTGACTGACCGCGGTCAGTAAATATAGGCCCCCCAAGTCACATGCATCGTGAATGGTTTCATTTCACGGGGATGCTATGCAGCGAGAGCCTTTGTATTGCTGCGGTCCTCTGGCTCATAAACATTTAAATCAAGACAGACAACGCAGCTTCACTTTATCTGATAGGTGTTGGTCAAACGTAAACGTGTTGTTGTTGTTATTGTAAGTGACTGTGTCATTCTGCTGTGACAGACAAATATCATAATGGGAGTGCTAAATAAATGGACTCCTCGGGTCCGTCCAGCCAGTCACATCAGGATGACACATAACTGGACATAAGCAATACCTCGACGCCCGATTCACCGCAATCTACAATACATTTGCATCTGGTCGATGTACACCCTTAGATCAATACATCCTGATATATTTACCTCAGACAATATCGTCAGTTCAGCAGTGGACCAAAAGGTTTGACTGTTGACAATGTAGCAATCAGCTGTTTAGTTTAGGAACGTTCACACACTTCCTGGCTGCATGTGCGCAGCCGCAGTAACTGTCGCATTGTCAATAATGCTCAACTCTGCTGACTGAAATAAATCAATTAAACATGAATACCCACTTTATTTTACTTATTTTTTCATGTATTAATAAAGAGAAATAATGTGTAGGGAAAAAAAACATTATTTAAATTCTTCAATTTATTCATCCCCGCCCCTGCGTAATGCCGCAGACTCGGTTAAGTATGGAAGTCCATAGGTCAAAGAAAACAATACCAAAATGTATTTTTTAGCACGGTCACCATGCAAAAAACCTCATTGGTGAATTAAAATGTGTGATCATCCGAGCCGACAGGAGGTGTCAGCGGCTCGCCAGGATGATGACAGATCCGGATGTCAACAACACTGTCACTCACCCGGTAGTCATTGTGACGTATACTTCTGTGCAAATTGTGTGTGCAAAATGTTAGATTTGAAGAGTAGAGTCTCCTTTGTAGCTCTATGATCTGAGTACGAGTAACCTCGCGTCTTTCAACTCGGAAGAAAAGAGTACGAGTAGAATCCATGGACTTTTTTGAGCGACGTGACAGCCAATGTTATGGCAACCACAAACGGAAAGAGACAAAAACAGGGAAGGGACACTGCGGTAAGGTCTCCCAGTCTCCCTCCTCTCTCTCTCTGTCTCCACACACACACACACACACACACACACACACACACACACAGAGAGAGAGAGAGAGCATAATTAGGTTACTAAACTAAACTAAGGTTAAATGTTAAGTACAATGTGAAGGTTATGAGAGGGTAAACTAGAGCTTGGCTGTGCTCTTTATCTCCACCCAGGTGCAGGGAACTAATGATAGCAGTGTGGTGAGCAAGGTGTCTGCTGCTGCCCAGGGATACTTCCAGGATGCTTTCCTCCAACACTTTGTGTGTAAGGTGGCCAGAAGAGCACCGCTCATCAACAGGTCAGTCTGGAGTGGAGCCCACCATTGTTTTGTTTCAAAAATAAAAATGATATTGTTCTACAAAAGTGAAAACTCCATGTAACAGGAATACTGTTATCTGTATTAATGAAACTACAACAATGTGTCTTGCCATTTGTAAACATGGTGGCAAGTTACCTCCAACAGTGGTAATTACAATAAGGTATTAACTTACTTTTGATAGCTATAGCTACTGTCGGATCCACAGTGGATCATCAACCAAATGCCTTGTATACCTTGGGGGATATGAAATGGTATATATATGTTAAGTAACATGTGTTGTGTATTTCTTCATGTTTCAGGGGCTACTATGTTCGCTGGAGAGCTGTGGACCACTGTGTGAAGAGGTTTCTTCAAGTGACTGAAAACTGTCCTAAAAGACAGGTTGATGTTTGATTGCTAGCCGAAATGACAAAATGTGCACCTTATTTCATTTGTTCTTGCTTCTTACTCTCATTCTCTCGTCCTCTGTCTGTATCTAGATATTGTCTTTGGGTGCAGGTTTTGACTCTCTGTATTTCCGCCTGCATGCAGAGGCGGCTCTCGACAGAGCTGTGCTGTTCGAAGTGGATTTCCCAGATGTTGCTCGACGCAAAGCCACCCTGATCAGTGGCAATACTACACTGAGTGGAAGATTGGACTCGGACCCATTTTCTGTCACAGGTCTGCCATGCCATCCACTTGTATCACACATGCAGGTATTAGCAACCTGTGGGTTTTAAGAAAAATACTAAAGTCCAATACTGCATTAAAGTAATCAACAAACTGATCAAACATTGGCCAAATTGGCAAATAATTAATATTAGAAAGAGGCAAAGAAATCTAGTTCGGCTATTTTCAAAATAGTCATCTGTGGAACCGAGTCAACTCCTACATTTCCAAGTGCTTGTCAGGGCGGGGGGGGGGGGGGTTCCCAGTTCAAATGATTATTTTGGCAAAATTGTGATTTAAATCCAAAAAATACACATTTGTTTGGGCTAAATCTACATTGCTAATATACTGCCTCTAATGTGCCCATGACTGTTTGTATGTCTCCACTCTCCAGGCCCTGTATATGTGTCCAGTAGTCAGTATTGCCTGCTAGGGGTGGATGTCAGAGAAGCGTCCCAGGTGGAAGAAGCACTCTGTGAGGCCGGGATGGACTGTTCTGCCCCTACCCTACTGCTCTCTGAAGTGGTGCTAACTTACATGGAGACACAATGGTACTTAGTATTTATGTGTCAGAGGAGTAGGGCCATATCTTTGTATTTGGGCATGGATCTGTTTTTGCAGTAATTATATGGTACATCTGCATATTTTGCGTGTTACAGGTCGGACGCTGTCATCGTTTGGGCTGTGCAGCTCTTGCCCCAATCCCTGTTTGTAATGTATGAACAGATCCGGCCCCACGACCCCTTCGGTCGCATCATGCAAGATCATTTCCTGAAGCTTAACTCTACTCTGCATGCGCTTCGACAATACCCAAACACTGCTGCCCAGATACGCAGGTTCCTGGACAAGGTCAGTGCTCATTCGCAAGTTTATAATTACAAGTTAGGGCAACAAAAATATACCCGATTCTGTATAATGACTGTTATCTATTGTGTGTTTTGTATCCTAATTAATCATCGGAAATATTCTTCACCATGTTGTGTCATGTGTTGCCAGGGCTGGGAGCAGTGTGTGTGTCTGGACATGAATGATTTCTACATGGACCTCAACGAGGAGGAAAGACGCACAGTGGAGAGCCTGGAGCCTTTTGATGAGTATGAGGTTAGAACTTAGCAGCTTGGCTCTACATCAGGGGTTCTCAACCCTTTTGGCTGGGGACCCCCTTGAAATGCTTGGGCCATGTCTTGTGACCCCCACCCGGGGCCTCCCCACCACCAATACAAACTGACTGCAAAAATAACCTTATAGCTGGGTCCCAATTCATTATAATCGTGCACTTTGTGACAAGTTTTAGATTTTTGGCATGGTGTTAGGTATGGTTATAAGGTTTAACCAAACGAGTTGGGCTCACCCCCTAGTGGTCTGTTTGCAATGAATCTAATATTAAATGGGTCAGTATATGATTAAATCAAAATAATTGATAAAATATATTTTCCAATGGATTATATTAGTATTGCATATGCTAAATAACATTAAAAATGAAAATAACTTCTGGAAAGGCATCATTTTGAAGATGGCGTCCACGATGGCTGCCGTGAGCTTAAAATGCCTATAAACTGGGATTTAATACATAAAAAATCATAACAATTATGCACTTGGTGACAAGTTCTTTTTTGGCATGGTGTTAGGGGTGGGCATAAAGTTAAAAACCATGATAATGGATCAAATACAAATCTCAATGGATTCTATTAGTATTGGGTATGCTAAATAACATACTAAAATGTATGGAAAAAATAACGTTTTTTAAAGTTTTAGATATTTGGCATGATGTTAGCATAATGCTTTCAAAAACCATTGCAAACTAGTTGGGCTCGCCCCCTAGTGGTCTGTTTGCAATTAATCCAATGCTGGCCTATTTATTGGATTTATTGGATTAATTTATAGGCAGCCTCAGTCACCCTGAAGTCACTGAGGCCACCGTGGACGCCATCTTGAAAATGATGCCTTTCCAGAAGTTATTTTCACCCACATTTTTTATGTTATTTAGCATACCCAATACTAATAGAATCCATTGGAAAATCTCCTTTATCAATTATTTTGGTTTTTAACCTTATACTTTTAATATTTGATTAATTGCAAACAGACCACTAGGGGGCGAGCCCAACTCGTTTGCGATAGTTTTTGAAAACCTTATAACACCATACCAAAAATCTAAAACTTGTCACCAAGTGCACGATCTTGTTGATTTTGGACGAATTTGGACCCAGCTATTAATAATAGAGTAAATATATCATAAATGAATTATGGAAACGGATATGGAAAGTTTATGCATGCACCACGTACTATGTAAACTCTTTATTTCCATTTTCCAGCCATTCAGTTGCAACAAAAATAAATAAAAGCTTTTTTATTTTATTTTTGAAAATAATTTGGGGACCCCCCAAAATATTTTGGCGAATTTGGCGAAAAATGCCTTTTGGCTTCTGCTCTTTTCAGTCCTCTCCATCCAGGTACTCATGAGTCATGTGTACATTCCTACCAACAACAAAATTGCATGTTTTAATGTCCTTGTATATCTGTATCCCCCAGGAATGGCACCAGAAATGTTCCCACTATTTCATCCTCACCGCCTCTCGAGGCACTCTGACCAAACAGGCTTTACTCACACAACCACCAGGTAACTCAATTTAGTTGATATATTTAAACGGCTGCATATCACTAACAGGCTACATTTGTGATTGTCTTTCTAACTCTGTTTTCTTTGACTTGACTTCCAGCTGTATCTAGAATCTCCTCTCCGAGCCCCGTTCTCCTGAGTGCGAGGATCCTCCCAGAGGAAGTGGGTGTGGAGGGACTGGGCATGGCCTCCACCTGCATGGGCCCAGGCCAGGTCCTGCTCACTGGAGGCTCTAGTCGAGGAGGCAGGGGGGCAGCTCCAAGGCTTCTCCTCAGAGGTCAGGCCGGCTGGAGATGTGCCCATGTGGAATCCTCCTCAGACTGGAGTAGGTTTGTTTTTTGCTTTTCTTGATCAGTAGCATACTGTGTATGGAGGTCAAAGCTTTTATTCTTCTTAAAGAACTCTTTTAGCGCCACCTGGTGGTCACCAGTTTAGGCTTTGAGTGCCAATTCTCCCATTATAAAGAAAGAAAGAATTTGTAATTCTATTATGCATGTAATCATGTGCATGTCATCACCTGTACACCAGATTAGAGGACTTTTCAAAATATGGATGAAAATAATTTATTTTTAAAGAATATACATATTTTAATTCCCAAGGGAAGACGTCTTGTCGTCCGTGGCATCCGGTACTTAATTGGCAATTAGACGTCTAGACGTTTATGGCTACCAAACAGTTTTAATTATTTAAAAAACCTCATGTATTACTGTTTCTACCACCAGGCGTGCGGCTATATCACACTGTGACCTCCCTCCCTGGAGTGGATGCCATACTGTATGGAGGTCGCTCCTCACCTCTCAACCCAATCAGAAGCCTGCTCAAAGTGACCGTTGAGCTCTGTGGCCCACCTGCCTCTGTTGGCTCAGAGGACCAGGGCATTGTGAAACTGTCCGTGAAGGAGATGGCCTGCACGGGGGATACACCGCAGCCAAGATGGAGGCACTCTGCAACCATGGTCAGCCACAGCGGTGAGAGATTTACCACAATGTAGGTGTGAGCTCTAACCTAGCTAGGATATACTCCAGTCCTGGCAAGAAATGCATTATTTTCTAGACGTTCTGTGATTCTGCTTGTAAAAGCAAAGTTTTCAGTTTCTGAAAATTGGATAACCATTCATAAAGCATGTACCTCAAATCTTTGTAGATTTACAGACCCAAGAATAAGAAATGAGAGTAGACTAGGTCAGATTATGTTGGTTGAACCATAGACATTAAAAGGTAGACGCCTCTTCTGGCTCTGGGGCGCGTGTCAAAATTGAAGGCACAGTTTTTCAGAGATTCCTTGCGAAGCGTGCGTAACATACTGCAAGTCCTGGAAAAGACGCGTTGTGATTGGCCAGTAGTCACTTGAGTGACAGCGAGAGAGGAGGAGTCGCATGAGCGACGCAGCGTGCCTTCAAACTTCCGCTTGACTTCCTGCCTTCAATGGAGACACATCGCTCCAATTAACTACAGCGGCCAGTGAGGCATCTATTTTTTTAAATATCAATGGGTTGAACCTTCTCCATTTCCACATAGACAAGGACTTCCTGTTCATTTTTGGTGGAAGAAATGAGATGGAGCCAGTGTTGGGTGATGGTCACTTCCTGTCTGTAGACCAGCAGCATTGGACTGAGGTTTGTGGAACCCAACACAGTTGTATAGGTCCCATATGTGCAGTGGTGTTTTGGTCTTTCTCTGCAATTGTAATCGTCTGTGTGTGTGTCTGTGTAGATCCTGATCGAGGGCGCACCACCCGAGGCCCGTCTCTCCCAGTCAGCATGTCCATACGAGGGAGGAGTGGTTATTTTTGGTGGGCTGGGGAGGGAGGGTGTGCCACTAGGAGACACGGTACTGCTGAGGCCCACCAAAAGAGGCTTCCACTGGGACAGGCTAGAGGTCCAGCCCCCTCCGATTCCCAGGTATCTAGAGCTGTACATGAAAACACACAAAGGCATTTCATCTAAACAATATTCTAGAGGACAGCTCAACACTTCACTTAGCGACAGTTTGCTGTAGATGTTTACAGTATTGTTTGTTTACATTAACACCTTTTGATGCCCTGTGGGCTGAACGTTGTTTCTGTATAGTGGATTTGGCGAGCAAAACATTTAGGGGGAGATATTTGTTGTGCCGTTTCTGAGGAAATGAGAGTAGGAGAAACTACTTCAAACTACAACAAGCACTCAAATCGTTAGGGGGAATACATATTTTGAGTATGAAAAATCAGTGGGCCTCCTATGCCTTGGCGCATAGGGGACAGTGGGGTCCAGGGCAGTTGCTGTAGTGCCACTATTAGAACTGTTGGCCAACAATGGCAGTTGATGTTTGGCATAGGACTGGATTTATGTGCCACGTTGTGTTTATTTTCATGCATGGGAAGGCAGAATCGGAAATACAAGAGGGACCAGGGGCAGCGGTGGCCGAACGGTTTGCGGAGCGGTCTTGATATCGGAAGGTCGCTAGTTCGTATCCCCGGACCGGCACGTTAAAATTACCACCGCTGAAGTGCCCTTGGACAACCTCTACCATGAAATGTTCTATGAGCAGGGCCTGGCTGTAAACAAGTTCTTGAGCTTAGTCCAGTTACCCTGGGTAAACATAGTACCTTTCCTTTCCTTACCAGCAGCACAGCTGCCTGTAACCCAATTATGAATTTTCATCCATATTCCAAATCACAGAAGGGAAGTCTTTCAAATGAAGGTGATGTAATGAAAGCTAATGTTGTGTCCACCCTTCTGTTCTGTCCAGATATTCTCATTGTGCTCATGTGATTGGAGATCGTCTGATTTTGGTGGGTGGAGTTTGGCTGCATTCAGAGTGTGTGCCAGGTGTTGCATTTATACATCTGACCACTGGGACCAGTGTGGAGCTCACACTGGACACAGTAAGTTGACTTTACCTCTTGCTGCTTATTATAGTTATAATAATCACATAGATTTTTTTTATGGGATTTCCCCTATTGTTAACACCTCAAAGGTTTGATGATGGATTTCCCTATCAGCTTCATGTTTGGGGCGGTAACCGGAACTGACTTTTTTGTCAACTGCCTGATGGGCAGTTATTATTATTATTATTTTAATTCAAAATTCAAAATGGTACAACATATAAATTTGGTAACCAATCCGAGGTCGCCGGATTTGTACCCTTGGTGACTGTTTTGGGGGGGACGGGGGGGGACGGGGACATTTTGGTATTCTTTTCTTTGGGACCATTAAACAATTGACTTGATGTTGAAATGTCTCTCTTGTCTGTTGCTCCTCTTCCAGACCTCTGTACCGTGGCCTCTGTTGCTACATTCATTCTGCAGTGAGCTGACAGACCCTGAAGAACCAGTTGTGCTCCTGATAGGTGGGGGTGGTAACTGTTTCTCCTTTGGGACTCATCTTAACCGCCAGCCTGTCACTGTGGACCTCAGATCTGCACTAGGATTAAATGATTTGCGCATCTCTGACACTGACTCAGCTAGGTTGGTACAAACCTAAACGGAAGAATCTGAAAATTCCAAAGGAGGAGCTGTGGAATGTAAATGCTCTTATCAGGCCTGATATGAATCTAAAGTAACTAGACTATTGTAGAATGTATGGCAAATATACTAATATAAATTATACTAATGTATGCTTTTTTGTGTGTGTGTGAATGGAACTATGGAGACTTGAATGTGCTAGGCTTTACCCATATACAGTAACATACCAATCTTACAGGAGGAGGACTGTGACATAAACAGACTTGACACTTCACACTCCAAAGAAACATTCTCATAATTTGCTTGCCAGACAGGTTTTTATTTCAGGTGAGACCTCAGTTTAAAAAATAAATAACGTTTTAAGAATTGAGTCTGATTATAGATCTGATCATATTGGGGGGCTTATTTGTTTTTAAATGTGGAACTTATTTTGGTGAACGTTGGTCGGGTCACTCTGTGCAGCGTCTGAAGGACTGGACGGATGGCGCGGCAGCGCCCCATTCGCTGGGCTTGCGGTACTCTCCCTTCTCCAGGAAGTACTGGCGGCCGCGGTAGTTGCAGTGCTCGTAGAAGACCCACAGGCCGTCGAACACTTTGCAGGAGTTGACCTCGCTCCAGCGGAGCTTCTCCAGGAGCGAGGGGCAGTCCTCTGTGGCCTCGTACACCTGGCCTGCAAAGTCTACCTTCTCATACAGCTGCATTTTGTACTGGGTCCCACTGGTCTGGGAGGAGGGACGCAAAGAAAAGGAAGTATGTGTAAAATGTCGGTTATGTTCCGGGGAAGGGCCAAGGACTGTCTAAAAGAGGACGGGACGCGAAGACCGTAAGGGGCGCCGCCATGTTGCTCACATGGTGCTCCATGGAAGGAAAGAAACATGCGCAGTGGGCTATATGCAGCCAACACTTCCTCGTTCAGCTTCCTTGGTCTCAACTGCGCATGTTCCTTTCCTTCCATGTGAGCAACATGGCGGCGCCCTTACGGTCTTCGTGTCCCGTCCTCTTTTAGACAGTCCTTGGGAAGGGCATAAAGTGGTGGAGCACAGGGGAGGGAGGAACGGTTAGTGCAGCGGGTTGGGAAAGAAAGGGGAGGGGATGTGGGGGGTATGAGACAAAGGGGGGGAATATGGAGATGATATTCATATCACAACATGGTCATCTGTTTGTTTCTGGTCTTTGACATTTGAGCCAACGGTATACATAGTATTCCGTCATGTTTGTGCATTGCACCATTATAAATGTACATATGTATGCTGCACTGAATTAGATTGATTTTGTTTTGCATGAAAGCGGGTTGACTGATGATTATGCCCTGTGGTACTGGGTCAGCTGATAAGCAATATTGATCTGTTATTATGTGCAGGTCGTAGAAATAGATGGTATGGTATTGAGCTTCATTTACAAAGCGCTGAACCAGTAGTGTCGACAGTCGACACCAACTGCATGGCCGCATTGGCATGGCCAAACTCAGCCCTTTTATTCATTTACTCTGTCCAGTAGACAGTGGTTCCGGATGCCAGAGCTATGGAACATAACACAATTAGTTATTACATAACTTATATTAGAACCTCCCAGGGGCCTGTTTCACGAAACCTGGATTAACTAATCCAGGATTTAAATCAAAAGCAGGTTTGTTAAATCCTGGTCCGTACAGCCTGGTTTGTTCCGTTCTACTAAAGCCAAGCGAGGCTTAAAATGGGTGGATTTATCGAGCCAGGATCATAAAGCCTGGTTGCCTGGTGGAGCACAGATTTACTGATCCTTCTTCATGGGGTATTATGGCAGTTGGCATCCTTAAAAGTGGCATTACTACCCCCTTCTGTATATCTCAATATCTTTAGCCTACTAATCTATTCCACAGATTTACTGATACAAGGACATAAGCTGCTAAAAGAAATACTGCTGCTGTAATAAAAGAGAAAATACTCTCAATAGTGGATAGACTGAGTGATCAACTACCCCAAAAATATAGTCTACATTTAACCACTGCTCTTAACTCAATGTCCACAGCATTAGTTTCCATGGTAACTAGTGTGGCATTGCTTTCATGAAACCGAATCAAGCCTCAACATATCCAGGTTAACTGGCTAAATTAATCTGGCATCCTTCATGAAACCGGTTAATCGCTGATCCAGCATATATTAAGACAGGATATCTGTTAAATCACATTTTAATCTCTAATCAAGTTTCGTGAAACAGGCCCGTGGTAGAATGCAGTGCCAATAACATCACGGTTGTACAATAGAAGTGCAGAAAGGGGGTCTTAAAACACGTCTTTGAGGTGTTGACCACTTGAATCCAATATATACTGTTGAAAGGTCTTCTTTTCCCCCTCATCGCTTAGCCCTCTACAAGCTTCCGAGTTGACTATATGCCAGTGTTGTTAGCCTGTAGATATGCTACTTTCACCAAAGTATTTGCCCCAGAATAGGGATGCTAGGGTTCCTGTGGTTAGTTAAAACACCTGCTTTAAGATGTAGGGATGTACCGATGAGACATTTTGGCCGATATCGATATCCGATATAAGTAATTGCTGTTGTGGCCAATATAATATAACCGATGTCGATATGATCTCATTCTGTATTAAGAAATGTATATTTTTTTCCATTCTGAAAAAAGGCTTATAAACTAAATTAAAAAAAGCAACTTTATTCCAAAACTAGGGGTGCACCATTATTGGCCCAAATCCAAACAAACAGCTTGAATGTAGTATTTATATTTAAAATGTTCCAACTTGTTGATATAATTAGCAGCCTTCATCATAACAAAAGGCTTTTTCAGTCTTTTATTTATTTTTCAACATTATTATAAAATAAAATATCTGCTAAAACCGATATATTATTTACGATACCGATGTGTTTGCCGATTAATCTCCCATCACTAGTTAAAACAGTTGATACATTTCAGCAGAAACCTGTCTAGATGCTGTCAGACGAGGCAGTGGCTGACTTACAAAGTGGATCATCTTGCAGGAGCTGAGGCGGTCATTCAGGCCCATCCAGCGCAGGAATTCTGGGTACTCCCCCCGGGTCAAGACATACTGGTACCCCATGTAGTTGAGCCTCTCGTACACCACCCAGACTCCACTCTCCACCCGGATGGAGTTACAGCGGCTCAGATAGGCGTGGAAGTCAGAGCAGTCGCTGTCACACTCATAGCGACGGCCCTGGAAGTTCTTATCCTCGTAAAATACAATCTGGAGGAAATAGATGCTACCATTTACGGATATTCAGATAACAGGCTGTTCCTTTCTAAAGATAATATATTTGAGATGTTGCTTCTTTAGTCGATTGATTCAAAATATTCTTGCTGTTCTCAGTTAATATACAAAACTAGTCTAGGTACGTAACTGTAATTTTAAATGTCATTTTTTGTGTCATCTAGATGAATGAGATCCATTCCATCTTCTTACTCACCCTGCCCATCTTTGACATTGTATGCAGTCTGGCCCCTGATGTTGAGTGGTTACGGTCCCCCTGAAAGTCTGGATGCGTGAGTAGCTGTTTACCAGCCCCTTTTATATCCACGCTCTTCCACTTTTATAAACAAACAGTGGTGGCGGTTGGGGAACAATCGCTTTGTCATGAAAATGAGATCCAAAAATTGAGTCAGTGATTCTTTTGCTATCGACTTTTTCCAGAAACACGAGGTGGGATTATGGCATAATGGCAGAGGACTGTGAGCGTACAGCCGTACACTGTGCCTGTTTGGCTGGATGCAATGCCCCACAACTCACCTCACTTCACGCCTGCACCATTACATACAGCACCAGCAACCTGACCCCACTTGGCTAGCACCCACCAACTCATGCCAAAAATCCATCTGCAGTGTATAATGAATGCCTTGTTGTGCAAAAGGTTTTTGTCAAATGTAAGTCCTTTATAGTATTTTGAGTGTTAACCGATTTTCTTTTACCCGACAGATTCTTCATTAATTTGTGCGGTCTTGTTTTGAGAAAAGCATTCGGAGCAGGAAATCACATAGGCAAATAATTACACAAGAAAATGTACATCTTTATTCATTTATAACGTTTCTTACATTTACATTGTGAATCGTGCTCTTTTCATACTGTGTTCAGGCCATAGTGCAAATAAGAATTCGGTTACAGCATTAAGGCATAGTAAGTTACAGTACAATATTCCACACTGGCCACAAAGGTGAAAATACAGAACGGGTGAAACTACAGAACAGCATTTTGGACAGTTTGGCAACATAGTTCTTTATGAAATATATCATTCAGCAGTCCATATGATGCAATATGTACCTCCTTTTGCCCATATAACATTAAGAAGCTGCCATGGGCACATTCTGTTCAACACAGCTCTATATCATTTGAAAGGTGTGCACTGGGAGAATGAAACTTGCCATTATCATTTATTTTATTAATCCATTCTATGCACTTTCTGGAAAAGCAGTAAAACCGATAAATATATATATTCTTTAATATTACATTCCTTATAGACACACTGAATGAAACTTGTCTTATACACCCAATCCCCCGCTTTATTTTATGTAGACAAAAATATACTAAGCTAACCTGAGCCAGCTCTGTCTGTTATACTCTATTTAGATACCGGTACTCTCTATTTTAGAAGTATTTCATACTATGTCGTCATTGTGCCCAATTTAGAAAGGAGGAAAAGGCATCGGTCACTTAAGACTGCTCCACTCCATGCTTCCAACTCGATACCCATCTTATCTACAGATTGGAGAATTCAAGGGGCATGCTGTGTATCTGCAGCTCTCCTATATGCTCACGTCTAGCTTTGACATGTCTTTGCGTACATTTTCTCTAGTAAAACTAGCTCAACCAACTCATGCTATGCTCCCTCTGCAGACATGGCAGCACACTACATCCAACACATCAGGTCTGCTGGTAACATGGGTTGAGCTATCATGCACAATGATCACAAAGATTTGAGAAATAAACATACTCAAGCATGTACCTAGAAGTTAAGAGTTCCAAAACCTAGCAAGCAGCCAGATATCTCTCTCATATTCAAGGACACCGCTCAAATGACGATGGCCCGTCTGGTCCCCACATGTTTGGTGCCATTAGACGTGGACTCCACCGAGCTGTGTTTACCTCCAGAGGGTTCACTTGGGGGCCTCGGACATGAAAGCATACAGGGTTTGAGGCCATCAAGTTCCTGTATGTGCCCCGTTTCCAGCAGCCACGCGTGGAACCTTTGCTCAACCAAGTCCCTTAACTGTCCCTGCTGCTCCCTGGAGACAAGACAGAACAGATTTGGATAAAGTCAGGGAATTCCCACAGATACTGTACTACTTAAAGCCAGTGACTTCACCTGAGCTTCCTACAGTATACTGTATGCATTTTTCATATATTGCTTTTTGAGTCTAATCACCCCCCCAAAAAAAAGGGACAAAAATGTAACGCCTAATTTATGCTATCGCGACATAGTGTAGGCACGCTGCAAAACAAACTTAAATAAATATAGAATATAAATGATATGCAATATTCAGATGCATGTTGTTTATACAGATGCTAGTTTCATTGTTTACCTGGTATCCAAGTTTCTTCAAGACACTATTTTGTTCTCTCTGCCCTTTATTTATGTGACTATTTATCTTGTTTGTTGACAATCATGAAAATGCCTCAATCATTTCATTTTGGGGTCATTTAGTATTGTCATATCAATTTATACTCAATAACATTTAAATTTGCTTTCATGTTATGAAAAGATAACTGCAAAAGTCTTCCTCAAATGAGGAAGACTCATTTGCTTAAAGAAGATAATAAAGTGAACTCCTGAAAGTAATTCTGGTGAAATTTTTTGCTTCTCTTTCTCCTGTATTTGTGATGCATGAGTGGGCAGTAAACGTACTTGCTGAGACGAGCCTCCGCCACGGTCCTCTGCCACTTCTCCACCCTCTCGTGTTTCTCCTCCAGCGCCGCCTGGTACGGCGCAGGAAGCTCCCCCGGCATTTCACACGTGTCGCCCTCCATCTTGAAAGGCACCACCATGGTTCGGAACTCCGTCGGGGACAGCAGACGGAAGTAGCCCGGGTCTGGGCTGGTGGCGGCGGTGGAAGAGTGGATGAGGCCCTCGGCGCCCAGCACTAAGGGCTGGTCCCAGACGTTGGGCACCACGGCCAGTCCCACAGCGGCCATGTGGTCCTCCAGGGAGGGGTAGTACGTGGGGAAAGGCCCCAGGGTGATGTCTGTGTTCCCGGGTAAGAGCAGGGGGCGGGTGGGGGTCAAGGTGTGGACGCTGCAGTGCGAGGAGGAGCTGACGACTACGCGGGCGGCCACGCACACCACGTGCACGTTCTCGCAGCCGTGGATGTGAACGCTGGTCTCCACAGGACCCAGGACCACCGTGCTGTTGTGGCACTTGTCCACGCTGACTGATCTGAAGGTACATACACACAAAAGATAATTTCTCTCATTTAAAATTAGCTTGTAGATCAGCTATTTTCAAATAGCCAATGTAGGCTACTGACTGTCTGTATATGATTAAAGTGGTTAAATAGATCTTTATGATATTTAATACATTTTGCTGAGGACCCCCTGGAACCCCCTCAAGGACTGCTGGGGGTCCCCGGACCCCACTTTTAGAACCAATATCAGAGGGTGTAGAATACAAAATAATGTTTAGTTCCCACATATTTCGCTTTTTGAAGGTCACTAGCCCCTCCTATGTCCAGCTTTGAGGTTTTGTGCAAACACAAACATTGTGTTAACACAAACATTGAATGGCATTGACAATGAATGGCCAGCTTTAAGTTTGTGTAGGAAGAAAACCCAGACTGGATCCGTGGATCCGGATCAAGATCTTCAAATAGTAAAATTAACAGGAAATTAACATGTTTCTAAAAAATAAATAAATATAAGTACTGGGTTTGGTGATGCTTTGTCTAGATTGTCTGAATCAACTTTGTTTGTGTTCATTTCACGAAACTAAAATGTGACTTTGAGAGCTGTTTAAGCGTACAAGTCAGCATATTATTTTGAATTATCAATTTCTAATCAATGGAGCAATTATTTTTTGATTTATTGTCCACCATTGGAGTTACATCATGGCAAGGTATTGGTAACTATACAACTCAAAAAGTGCTCTTGCAGTTTTTATGAGAGCTAGTCTGTTTGGAGGTAGGCCAGCCGTACCTGACAGGTGAGAGGAGATAGATGAAGGCACTGGAGCATCGGTGGATCTTGATGTTGGCACCGACCAGCTTTTCAGAGTCTTTAGCCAGTGTCTGTTTTAAGACCTGCGACATGAGCACCATCTTGCTGCCAGGTGGAGCCAAGTGGGTGTTCCTGGCTATCTTGGCTCTCTTCATGGCCCCCTCCACTGGAAAACACACACACACACACACACACACACACACAAACAAAGTGTAACGTTGACAGACATGTAGACATGTACCGCAGGTGTGAGCTAGCACACACCTGCGTTAATAGTGTTCTATATTTGATGTGCCAATAGTTGTGATGATGGAGGTTTCATCTATTCCTTATTCAAGCAGATTTGCATACCTTGCTGAGCCCAGGCCATTTTCTTGCCGGAACGCAGGCAGTTTGTCATGCCAAATGGGTTAAATACCAGGTTGTTTCGGAGGCAGGTGAGGAGCTGTTGCAGGGGAAAGGAGCGGGTGAGTTTGGAGAAGCCAGCCTGGCCCTGCAGGGGGTCTTTGAGCAGCAGTTTGTGTAGAGGGTAGACACTTCTACCATGACCCATTGAGCCCTCCAGCAGCAAACTCAAGCCCTGCATGGCTTCCAATGATACCTGGACAGTCACAGGAGACACGACCACAAAACACAATCAGCCTAAATCTATCTTAATAAACATTATTTTACAATCAGCCTCAATCTATCGTAATAAACATTCTTATAGATTTTGTTAAAATAAACCACCATGTGGTTGTCTAATGCTTGGAGGTCCACAGACCTTACTATCTCGTATGGCCTTTCCAGAGTCCGACAGCTGGCCTGGCTCCACGAGTAGCTCCAGCAGCTCACACAAGTGGCTCTGCACAAATGACAGGTGGGCCTGGTCATCCCAGTTCTGCAGAGCCAAGGAAGGAGAGAGAGAGAGAGAGAGCACAATGAGAGGAAAAAGGGGAGGCAGTCCTACACAATGCACTTGCAGATGTTTCCCACTGAAATACAGGTAAAGGATCGGAAATATGAAGCAAGCATTTATGAACAAATGTTTTTTATGTGTGAAACTTTCTGCCTCAACTCTACCATAGTCATATAATGGGACATTCTTCCACAACACCACGCACCACCTATAAATAAATAAAGTGGCATGGTGCTATCCTTAAAAACAAAACGTTACCAGCACTGTTTTTTTTAAGTGCCGTTGTGCATCCAAAGCACACCTTGTTCTGTGAGCTGGTCTTGGCCTCTCGGTCGGAGCAGGCAGAGGAGGTGCGGGGGCTGGGCCACTCTTCACCGAGCAGAGAGGTCCGCAGGGACACACGGCTCAGCTGCTGGATGTAGAGGAACAGGATGAACTGCAGTGTGTCCACAGACAACTGGAAGAGAATGGAGGGGAGGGGCGGAGAATGAGGATAGTGATACAGGCGGGTGGATATCAATATCTGGTTCGCTTTCCCCCCTTGGGCAAAGAATAGCTAACAAAACAATGAGCACAGCATGCCCCCACAAAAGATAGACGACACACAAAAGCAAGTGACATGGTGAGATAATTTGACACCGTGGACCATCATGTCTTGCTAAACGTCCTCTCGAATACTGGTTTTCGCCACAATGTGCTAGGCTGGTTTAAAAGCTACTTATTTGGCCGCACACAGTGTTAAATTCGGTGACACACTGTCTGACTCTATCACCCTAGAGAAAGGAGTCCCTCAAGGTTCCATTCTAGGACCTTTGCTTTTTCTGCTGTATGTGAACCATATTTGTAGTCAATCCAAGCATAGTTCCTGTTCTCCCTTTGAGCTTCTTCGGTATTTATGAGCATTGTATGTCTGTCCTGTTTTTTGTTGTGTATTTTTTGTTACTGGCAGAGGTGTGTCACTTATTTTGCCTCTTGTCTTGGCCAGTTCACACTTGTAAAAGAGACTTCAGTCTCAATGTGGTTTTTACTGGTTAAATAAATTAAAATAAAATGTTACAGCTTGACAGAATGCAAGTTAGTTGCAACACCAACTATTGACAGCCCGTATACATCCAAACATAAAAGTCTATCTGATTGTATTAAACGAGGCACGGAAAGCTTGCATTATTCTTTATGTGCAAAGTGTTTCGCAATGATGGGCGGTGTGCGTTTCGCTCGCCATTTTGGACTGGTTTCTTCCAGACAGCAGATATTAAAGAAACATCACACCTGTGTGCTGTGCAGTGAGGGGCGCTCAAAAATCACACCCGTGTGAAGTGAGGGGCGCTCTAGTGCCCCTCAAAAATCTAGTTGCGGCCAGTCCTCCCCTGTTCGTCTCTCACCTTGCTCCTTTGGCGATCCAGTTCTCTGGAGGTGGAGCACTGGAACAGACACTCCGCCCACTCCAACTTCTCCTCAGGCGGGTGGCCCACAAGAATGTCGAAGGTCTCAAAGTAGAGCCATGCAAGGTCATCTGTGAGCTGCAGCTTTCCACAGGCGATGTGCTTCCACATGGCCCAGCCCAAAGTAGGGAAGCAGCCATCCCGTGTACGCACATAGCTCGCCATCTTACGAAGGTAGTAGATGCCGAGTTTGGAAGGGGGAGCCACCTACAATGACATCATGCATTATTATTTTTTAGACTTAGGACTTAGAGCATCGGTGTATGCCTGGGACAGTGGGACACTCTTACATAGGGGACCATAACAAGTATAATATATTCACCGGCAATGCCCCCAGCAGGAAGGGCTCTGTGCGTGGCCATATGCTCACTTTGTCTGGCTCCATGTCTGATAAGGAATGAGACAAAATTATAGCTATACGGAACGTTTTCATAACAGAATAATAATATGTATTACCATGACACAGAACAAAGAATCTCTCAAACTACCAAATGTCAACTTTATCTACCCATTCAAAAGTGTTGCTGCTGATCGCAATACCCAGTGACTTAATCAGCTGAGAGGCTGAGCCTGGGAGATAACAACTGTATGGCGCGCAACTAAAAAGACTCACGTCACGTCCAAACAAAAATCATATCCAATCCAGTGCATAAATACAAATATAAACCCTGTTTGACTTAGTTTCATACAGACTTTGTTGATATAGTAGAGCTGTTGCTGGGACAATAGTTTTCCCCATTTCCCTTTGTCTATTGGCTTAATCCTGATATGGTGTAATAACACCACACTGAGAAAGCGTCAATGTTCCCATGACAACTGGCAGCATCAATAGTATGAGTTGCTCGCAAAAATAAACTTGACTTAAACGACTTGGCATCAGCTTAGTTTAGCAAGCAGGCGTGATTAAATCTCACAATATATTGGTGCAGTGCTCTCTCCAGCACGTAAAACGTAACTTGGTGGATGGATGGGGCTACTATGGTTTTCAGGCTCTCAGACATTAGCTAACAATGCTAACGACGCAGGGAGGGAAGGATCCGGCGCCTCCTGTGGTCTTACTTTGAGCTTCTGTACTCGTCGTCCAAGCAAAAATGATGTTCTGTCTCGATGTTCCAGGGAGAGGATTGGATCTTTAAAGTCCGTCATAAGTGAAAGTAAAGATGTCGAGCTCCAGCTATGATGGCTGTTTTGTTTGTTGTGAATTCAAAGCAGACAGGCAAACACACACACATGAGGTTCTTCCTATTTGGCGCCCTGTTGTTCAGCCCATCTGTTGCGCGCATGGCAGCAAACGGCGGCGCGCCCGGGGTGAACTTTTATGGATCCAGTTTTTACATCACACATCAGTCATTTAAAAAAGGAGCTCTGATTGCGATAATAACCACAACGAACATATTTTTTCCTCTTTTTTTTCTAATCGACTGAAAAATCTTAGATTCGTGACATTTTAGAATAGGTCCTCCTACGTTTCAAAATCGTGCGGCTGTGTTGTGTCGAGTTGCTTTAAAAAAGTGGGTGGGGTTTGAATTCAAAGAGGCGGCTCTTCCGCTAGGAAGGGGGCGGGACATTCCCTGACAGAAGGAAGGAGGCTTGTGTGACTGACAGGTCAGGCAGCACACTGGGAGCAAAGGCAGTCTTTAGAAGCCGGCTGTTCTGTTGGCCTCTTTAAACAAAATACCGGATCTATGGCCACCCGAGGCATGAATTTGTACAATGTTTGCTGTCTGCTGCTCTATGTCATCACGGCGGTGCTCGCGGGGTGAGTTGTTCTCTTATATATTTTAATAAAGCGGGATAGAATAGAGAAAACACGCTTCAGCCGGCTGGTAGTGGACTGGTACACATGTTCCATTGTGATTGGTCGGCTGAGCAGCAGCAGCGGCATGTGTGAGAGACAGCCTGGACAGGAATCTGATGCTAGCTGGCTAATATGGAAGTGCTGATCTGGCTTTGATTGCTGCACTACAGTCACTGTACATTACATTCATTATTAGTGGGGGGTTTCTCGCAATGTAATCCTTACGTTATGGCCATGTTTTCAATGACCAATAAGAAGTATTATTGATCAGTGACCTACATATTCCTACCCACTATCCCAGCGGTATGATACCTATGCCTGGCCACTTCTCTTGTGTGTCAGATTGCTTGTGTAGTGTTTGTTAACGTTGGCACGTTCTTAGCCGGCCCCTGGCCCATAGCTCAAACGCTTTTGCATTAGGCATTAGAGCTATGGAATCAGAGCTAGTCCTTAATTAACGTATAAGTGACTTTAGCTCTGTGTTTTCTGTCGTCGTCACCCCCTTTTGTGTGTCCTGTTAGACGAGATTTCTACAAGATCTTGGGAGTGACCAAGTCGGCAACAGTCAGGGACATCAAAAAGGCTTACAGAAAGCTGGCACTACAGCTGCACCCCGACAGAAATCAAGACGACCCACAAGCAGCAGACAAATTTGCAGACTTGGGGTCAGCCTATGAGGTTGGTATTTATGTATTCACCTTATGTTCATATGTTTTAAATACTGACGTTTCTGATGCAGCCAGGAGGAGGCGGGACATATTTGCGATAACTGTTATTTTACAGGAGAATTAGTCAAATGTACTACATATGACGAAATGTGTTGTTTATAACGCGCTAGAATTTTTCTGTATGTCTTATGTCTATGTGGATAATTAGAAACGCTCGAGGCAAATACAAAAGTCTGTAGTGTACGTACGCGATCCGTTTGGTCGTTGGAAACGCCTGTGTCATTTTGATTGGTCCAATAGACAGTGTGGCTCACTCTGATTGGCTGTTACGTCGGCCCGCTGGCATTCATGAAATCTCGACGTGGAGTGCTGGGAGTGGGCTCAGATTAATTCAACTTTGCAGGTGCATCAGTGTGTTCAGCTCTCATGATGTTATTTTAAGTGACAGCCCTATGATTTGGTATGTGGGTGTCGTAAGATTAAACATGATGTTTTTTGTGTGTGTGTGACTGACTGATTAGTTTTTCTTTGTAGGTCCTCTCAGATGAGGAGAAAAGGAAACAGTATGACGCTTATGGGGAGGATGGTCTCAAAGAGGGTCACCACGGTTCGCACAATGATATCTTCTCAAGGTAGGTCCTAATGAACAGGAGGAGTTTCCAAAGAGAAATGGATTCATTGTCGTGTACTATCCAAACAGGTTCTCTACTAGTGGTAACATTTTCAAAATGTCACTGTCCAAAAATGTTAACTTGTTGACAATGCATACAAAGTCAAAATGTATGCTGTTCACTCTCATTGATCAATGCGGCTCACGCCCAAAAGTGGGCGTATGCCGTATATTAAAAACTGGAGTGTTCACATAAGCCTGAGTAGACTATGAAATTACCCCCCAAAAAAATGAAAGTGAAATATCCCTTTAAAGCCATTTAAACAGTGCTTTGGCATGAGTGCATTATCTGCAGTTTGTAAATACATCAAAGATGCGAATATAATCCATTTCTAATGGATGCCTTGGCCTGGAAGAGAGGTCATCAGCACCGGGAGAGGGAGCCACACCCGGCCAACAGGGAAGTGCGAAAAACCTGCCGGCCAGGTGCATCAAACCAGTGCTGACCACCCCCCCCACCCGCGGACCCGCCCACTGTCCTTTCTCCCCTGCCAGAACTAGCAGGAAGCTCTCTCTGCCTTGTGTGTTCTTGGGGGATATCAGGCACTTAGAGGTCTCTAGGACTATGGTTTGCCTCCTGCTTAGTGTCCTCCTACGTCTCACCAGATTGTTCGTCTGTGCGGTGTGCATGTGTCCATCCTTGTCCACACTTGGCCTTACGCTGGTGTATTTGAGTCAAGGGAGCCTTCTCTGTGTCACTGTCATAGTTGTTGTTGTTGAATCTGTCTCTCTTCCTCCCCTCCTCTCGGGAGACTCTGGGGTATTGCTCATTTGTACGGTCTGTAGCTTGCTTGGTGCCCTCTTGCGAGTGCTGCAACAGAGGTTGCTAATCCCCGTTGCCCTGTCAGACTTTCCTGGAGGTCAGCTGTCTCTCCAGCGTCACCGACCTTCCTCTGTTGCCATCCAGACTGAAATCAGCTGTGACATTTATCGAATCTCCGAATCTCTGGGATCCACTGATGACGATCACTTCATAAATGCTGCGCCGACGTGACCGTACGCCAAAACCTGTTGTAAACTCTAAGTACTGGAACCTGTTGTAAACTCTAAGTACTGGACCCTCGTCTGGTTCTGACAGACAGATAGTGTGTGCAGGCTGGGTGGTGTGTGATGATCCGGTTGAAGTATTCCTTCGGTACGGCGCCTGCAAAGGCGGGCCCCGGAGAACAATAACGCGACACGAGACAGTATCACGCTAAAGGTTCACAAAGTTTATTACACAACAGGGAACATATATAGTGCTGGATCATAATAACGTGCCTACTGCAGCAACTTAGCAAGGCTGACCTTGCTGCCGCCGAGATGTCTCTCGTATGTCTCTCGTATAAAGTATGCTACAGTTCAGGCAGTACACTGTATCTCAAGTTCAAGTACACAGACAACTCATGATTATAACACAACATACGCTTGAATTTGAATTTACACTATTGATAAATGAGGGCCTATATTTGCAACAACATTTCACTGTAGAGGGAAGTGAAAAAAGGTTGTTAAGCCACATGTGTTGTACATGGTGAGAAATAGGAGGCTACAACTGTTTTTTTGTTTTTTGAAATAAGTTGTTTTTAAAGTAAGAAAGAATCACACTTGTGTGAATTGAGCGGGTAATATGTATTTAAATTGGCCATTTGATGTCTTACGTCGTCTTTTACTGCCCTAAACAAAAGGGTCAATACAAAAACTGCTAAGAGGATAAAACCAGAAAAAGCCCTAAAACTTGTCCTCAATTTTCAGTTCATCAAAACATTTAAAGACATGCACATGTAGTAATAGCAGTATTAATCAATACACACAGTTAGAAAAAAGGGAATACAGACTTTTACTTTTTTACAGGGGCCAGTTTCGAATTTCAGAGCGAATATTTTTAACTAACATATTGGCTTCTGGGGGGTCCCTGGAACTACATATTTTGAGATGGGGGTCCGTGGCCCAATAGAGATAAGTCTGGGGGTCCTTGACATGAAAAAGGTTGAGCACCACTGACATAGAAACATGGGTTTTTCAGAAAAATATTAGGATTTAGAAGCCCTTTTATTTTTTATCGACCGCAGTCCAAAATGGACTAAGGAAGTATTTTGAAGGTACACGAGTATCTTAGTGGTGTAGCAAATCTTTTAGACCAGGCCCATTGCAAGTTGCTGTATTCTGTAGGCAACCCTAAGCCATTCCAACCTATCAAAAGGAGCAGTGGTGAGGTGGATTATGGGAGTAGGGCCAAGTGGTATAGACTTGGCTCGCAAACGATTTACGTCACAAGGGCCTTAAACAAATATTAATGACCATAGACTTGGCTGGGAAACGATGTACGTCTTGTGCTCTAAACAAACATTATAAGTCCCATAGACTTGGCTGCAGTGCCATATGATGTAATCTTCTTATTGGAGGGGCTAGCTGGAGCCCCTCAAAAAGTGACTTATTGCTGTCACTTTCTTTACCTGCACTGGAGTAGTTGCACTACTTGACTACTAGTTGACACAGCTTATCATGATTCCTTGAAGTTTGTTATCAATTGTACAGCTGTGACTCGCCATCACGCCACGCATAGGCTCTTTCATTGGTGATCCCTGTGTGTTTTGTGTTTTTTTGTGTTTTGTGAAGGTTTTGTGTTTTTTTTTAGATTTTGTTTTTGCGGCTTACGCCTTTTATTGATTTTTTTTGAAGGGACAGACAGTAGGCTGACAGGAAACGGGAGAGAGATGGTGGGGGGGAGACATGCAGTAAAGGCCGTGTCGGGCTTGGGAGTCGAACCCGCGGCAAACTGTGACTGGATTACCAGTCGGGTGCCCAGACGGTTACGCCACCGCCTGGGCAGGTTTTGTGTTTTTATCATGTAATATTGGGTCATTTCGTTCTCAAGGCTTCTGCATGCTTCCTGTCCCAAATGCGGAAATTGGGAAGAGTCAGAGAGATTTTGTACTATATATTCTGAATCTGCACCCTCGCCATGGAATACACAGCTGTGACTTAATTCATTTGCTAAATGTGCTTTAATCTAAATTGAAGCAGATTTTTTCAAAAACATTAGTTTTATGCTGCTACCTGTCTTGGCTGTGTGTCTCTCTCGGAAATTAAAAAAATATATACTGTATGAACAACTTCCAGAATGCTTGTGTTACTTATGTCTTATGTGACTGTAGTAGAAAAACTCAGTACTGTCGTGGCTACTAAAACATACAACACTTCTCCCCTTCCTAGTTTCTTTGGCGACTTTGGGTTCATGTTTGGTGGTAAAAATGGGCAGCAACAGGACAGAAACATCCCAAGAGGAAACGACATAATACTCGACCTGGAAGTCACTCTTGAAGAGGTTTACTCTGGGAACTTTGTCGAGGTTAGTATCAGCCAACAGTTCTTGTTCTTTCAATACACACAATCATCAGTTTCTTTGTCCAAGCAAAACGCCTTTCTCCATTTGCCACACAGGTAGTACGGAACAAGCCTATAGCCAAAGAAGCCCCTGGCAAGAGAAAATGTAACTGCAGACAGGAGATGAGGACGACACAGCTTGGTCCCGGCCGTTTCCAAATGACTCAGGAGATGGTCTGTGATGAATGTCCCAATATAAAGTGAGTCGTTGGGAACGCGTGCCCCTCCAGCTATGCATACCCCTTGTCAGAGTACTTTAACTCACTCACTGGTTTTCACCGTCCAAATGCGGTCCAAATGAACTATGCAATTCCAAAGATTATACAACCACTCGTCTCTGGAGTGGTGGGGGTGTATACGTACACCGTTTCTGTGCATTTGTAGATTGATAAAAAAAATATGTCAGGCATTTAAACAGACAACATTTAAGCAAATGTTGTAATGAAAGATCTGACGAGAATGTGCTGATGACTGGTATGTCTCGTACCTATTTCAGACTGGTGAATGAAGAGAGAACCCTGGAAGTAGAAATTGAACAGGGAGTGCGAGATGAGATGGAGTACCCTTTCATTGGAGAAGGTAAGGTGTCATCCACCTCAAGGCTGGCAATGAACCAAAAAATCTTTTAGCCTTCTCTCTCCTTGTCGTTTCCCCTGATCAGTGTTCTCTCCTCATCACAGGGGAACCTCACATCGATGGAGAACCGGGAGATCTGCGCTTCCGCATCAAAGTGTTGAAGTATGAACCATGTCTTTCATCCACAATATCTGTGCACTAGTACTGTACTGGAAAGCCTAAAGGAACAGCTCATTAGCAAAGAATACACTGATAACGTTCATATTATTTCAGGCATCCCGTGTTTGAGCGGCGCGGGGATGACTTGTACACCAATGTCACAATCTCTCTGGTGGAGGCACTGGTTGGCTTCGAGATGGACATCACACACCTAGACGGACACAAGGTAAGTGTTGAGGATAAAACACCTTTTTATTTGAGTCTGCCAACATGGTAGTTACACCATGTCCTGTATGATGTATGTACCTACTGGTGAATGTGGAATTAGAACCCTGTATAAGCCAGGGCTCCACCGGAAGCGTTGCGTCTCCGTCGCGTCCTGACAACGTCAACGTCACGCTAGAGGTGCTCCACCGCAGGCTTTTGAAAACTGCGCGTCAGCAACATTATGGATAATGTATTGTAGGTACGTGCGTGCGTCAAAAAAAGAACCGGGGCAATTTTTGCGTCACCGAACGCAGCGCAACGCAACGCGGGCAGTGGAGCCACCCTTCATTGATTAAAAAGGGAACATTCCCTGACGGTGACGGAGACGCGACGCTGACGCGCCCGGTGGAGCCCCGGCGTAAGAGAGCAATTCTTCAGACGAGATGGGTACGCAAACGGATACACATGTAATTTTATTTGAGTGGTATAGAAGCTGTTTTATCTTTGCTATGTTACAGTACTAGGCACCTCTAATTGTATTCACAATGATTATTATACAGGGTAAACCCTAATTTGTTCCATTGTGTGAATGGCTGATAATTTATTATTATATTATTTATGGGGGCATTTACACCATGAATCTGTCAACGAGCCTGTTGTAATTCCAATGCATTCTAATTGTTATCACTATTGAGTCAAGGGGATTATGTCATCAATACTCCAGGTCCATGTAGTTAGGGATAAGATCACCAAGACCGGTGCTCGCCTATGGAAGAAGGGCGAAGGCCTGCCCAACTTCGACAACATCAACATCCGCGGCTCTCTCATTATCACCTTTGATGTGGATTTCCCCCAGACGCAATTGGATGATCAGCAGAAAGACGGTATGTGTGGTTGGGGGGGGACCTGGGCATTGAATTTATCAGTGCAGAGGGAAGAATGCATTGTTTTTGTTAGGTATTATGGTAACAGTCTTTCCATTGAGATATTGGATCAAATATGTTACAATACAGTCAAGACTGATCAGAAAGCTGTAAAAAGTGTAACTATTTGTATGCGTGTGCCTTTTGCTTGAAGGTATTCGAGGGCTCCTGAAGCAGGCGTCGATACAGAAGATTTATAATGGACTACAGGGATACTGACCCACCAACAGACACAGCCTGGACTGAGTTGTCTGATTTAAGACGCATACACAACACTTGACACACAATCGCTATCGTCTATCAACAGGAGTGTGCATAAGGCGTGGAGGAGCCCAGGGTGTATTTATTGTTTTCAGATTGTTCTCAGGATGGCTTGAATTGATTTAGTTTTTATGTTTTAATGTTCACATGTTTGATGACGGTGGCAGCTGTGGCACATTTGCTGTTGTTTTGACATGTGGAATTAGAGCGGGTGCCTGTTGTCCTTTTTGTTTTGTCCCCATGTGTTTTTTTTGCCATCAAGCTACAGTATATGTATGTGTTTATATACCGTACATATATATAATGTTTTGGGTTTTTTGTACTAAGTTGAAGTCACTTCTGTTGTTCAGAGTGGAGGCTTTCGATCAGTACTGTCCATTTCTGTATCAACCAACTATACCATATTAGAGCAAAACTCTGGCTATGCTGTTGCAATCTGTTACAGCAGATCTTGTAAGACCAGCTACATTCAGGCTGCAAATATTGAACATAATCTATTACTGACTTCAGCAGGACTGGGAGACTCTTTTTAAATGTATTTCTTTATTTTATTTTTATGAGCGTGTTTTATGAATGTATGACAAACGGTTTGAGTAGCCTGGGGCCATGCCTGTGTGACTTCTGGTCTAGAGTGACGGCTGCCGGTCAAAAAACAGGCGGTGGATCATATTGGTTCACCTCCTCCTCTCCTCCCCCGGTAGAGTGGGCTTCCTATGCCACATTTTCCAATGTGTTTCCCCAGGCTTTTCTTTTTGAGCCCGAATGCGAACGAAATTAAAAGCCTGGCTACCAAGGCTACCAGTTGAGTGATTAAAAACGGATCTTCACCGTGGCATCCTTGGTTGAAATTATGTTCAGTAACATTACAAACATTTTGTAAATAGAAAAGAACAAATTTAGATATTTTTGTGTGTGCGTTTTGTTTTTTCCTAATTTAAATGTGTGTACACAAACTGTTCAGACATGTAACACGTATGAGTGTAGCATTCTCTTCATGGCTAATCTGGCGAGTTAAACTCTTCATCTGGACATTGGAGAGTGCTTACAGTGGAATGGCCTTCGCCTTTGCCACCCTGAGCTCTTATCTAATTTCACACAACTCTTTACTTTCTGCTCTGTTGACAACTGGGTCCTAACCCCTTCTTTCTCTTCGCCATTTTAAACTGATCAAAATGAATTACAACTCATTAAAAGGGACTATAGGCCATGATATATAATCAGCCATTTTGGCAGTTCTTCCTGGCCAGGGTAAATTTGGTTCCCCAGGTACATTGGTTTTTCTTCAATGGTTGATATTTTTGTTTTCCAACTTTTTATCTTATCTATCAAATTAGACTGCAAGGCTGCCTCCAAAAATCCTCATACTATCAACTGTGAATCAACTGGCCATTTTCATGGTGTGATCCAGGAGAAAATTGTACTTTACAAACATCTGAAAGTTTCAAATAAAAGATTTATATAAATACACTTAAGTGGACTGTGGAGGTCATGTCAAGATCATACCAGCAGATGGCATCAGAGCTTTAGTTGAAATAGTTCATTGCGTCAGAGGCTGGCAGGACACCAATCAGACCCATTTAGGATGTCGACATGGCGTGCAGTGTGAAAAGGACACGTGATGGGACACTTGAGGTTAGACTACCTTTTGTTAACTATCTGCAACATAATTTGACAGTATCTCGTATTCTTCTCTCTTTTGGAGCTGTAGATTCCAAGTAGCTAACCTTTCTAAAGTGTTAAATAGCTCTGTTTCCATAGCAATAATTGCTATGGGCTGTTAGTGTTCAATAACAGTGGTCTCCCCCTAGGTCCTAGCAATATCTCCAGGTCTTCAGTGGAGGAGCTCTTGCCTCTTATCATCGTACATCATGATGTAAAATAGACACTGAGGTAACTTCTCCATTCATTGTCGATGGGAGTTTGTTTAAGACAAAGTTTGTGGACAGTAGTGTGTGTGGTTGTGTGGATGTAGGAGGGTCTAGCCCATGACAATATATATTAGATATTTTATATATAGCTTTTTAAAAGTGTATCTTAGCTAGATACTTTATCTTAGCTAATCCATGTTAGCTATTTACCTATAGATCACATTAGCCCTGCAGTGATGATTGGCCCAACTGTGTTGCTGCTCTACAGCAGCAATGGCTTAGATTTATGATACTGAATATATCTATTGCCCTCTTAATTCCTTTCCTGCCGTGGGAAAGTGTGTGTGTGTGTGTGTGTGTGTGTGTGTGGTCCATATGACATTGAGACAACCCCTGTCATGCCCTGACACCCTTTCTGTGACCCAGCTGGTTTCACTTAGCCTCTGTCTGACTGTCATAACTGCCATCTATCTGAGCACTAGTGGCTCAGTATCACAGCTATCAGCCCGCATCACTCTGTCTGCACAGTGAAATCCTCAGTGTTACTTTGACTGAGGGCTGCAAAAATGAACCCAAATGGACCTGTCCATTCGGGACCATGTTTGCACTCTCGGAATTAAAGTAACACTGAGGATATTTGGCTTGTGTTTGTGTGTGTGGGCGGCCCGGGTGGAGGGAATGAGGGGAGGGACTGTGGGTGGAAGGCTGTTGGGGAGTCTGTCTGCTTGGGTGCGGCAAGGGGATGTCCACAGGAATCTATTCAGGATGCTTAGTTTATAGTGTGGCGAATGTTGTGCGCATCTGCCCACCAGCGTTCATGTCAGTGTGTGTGTGTTTGTGTTTAAGTCTGTGCACATAATGGTCCTCCTCAACCAGCATCCATGTCATGTATGTATATACTGTATGTGTCTGCGTGTGCATTTTGAGACCGTGCATTCATGTCTGTGTGACTGTCTGGTATATCAATGTGAATGATGCACACACGCACGCACACTCACATTGGGGTAGAGGCACGGTGTGTGTGTACATGTGCATGTGCGGCCAGTCTGTGTGTGTGTGTGTGTGTGTGTGTGTGTGTGTAATGAACTCCCACAGAGATAGTAGGGCTGCGGTGAAGGGAGTTTCCTCCCCGGCCCACCGCACATCCCTTAGTCATTATCAGGCTGGAGGGTCTCCAGCAGGGAGACGTGCTTTGTGATCAGCCCCAGATAAAGCATCTCACTGTTCCACCTCACACTTAAGCACACCAGCTATTACATCCTAATAGGGCCGGTGGGACTCACACTGTGTTCTCTCTCTCTATAGACCGCCATGGACCACCCCGCAGAGCTCCAGAGACAAGCATCATCACAGCCAGTTTTGGATGGTTCCGCTCAGACACGTTGTCGTCGAGGCTCTTGGAAGTTCACAGAAGCACAGCACAATGCTGCCCGGCGGGTCCTGAGCATCTACAGGAAGATACATCATAAGGTGCCTCGAGGGTGACCCTCTCTTTCCCTAACATGTGGTTTCAAAAAGGAGGGCTAAGTGAATTATGGGGGGGGGGAGGGGGACTCTTAAAAAGCTACCCACAAATGGTATTTCTTAACCACTTGTAATAACTGCTTTCAAAGCACACGAGGGCAGCATTGCCTCTTCAATGGTATCCCTTTGCTATTTCAATTGTATTTCCCAACAACTCCAGAAATCAGAAGGTAGTTTGTAGGCCTATATGCGTGCAAAACTGTGCATATACATGTATGGACGGGTGGGTTGGTGCGTGCATGTTTTCGTGCACGTGCTTGTGCCTGCATACACACGAGTGCGCCACTGATGCAGATAAGCACAGGGATCACACTTGACCCTGAGCGTAATGACTGCTAAGTGTAGCTCCAGGTTTAAGAGAGGCACGGGCGAAAGGAGGCCTAATTGAGCAATCTACCAGCCTGTGTGTGTGTGTGTGTGTGTGTGTGTGTGTGCCTGCGTGTGTGTGTGTGTGTGTGTGTGTGTGTGTGTGTGTGTGTGTGTGTGTGTGTGTGTGTGTGTGTGTGTGTGTGTGTGTGTGTGTGTGTGTGTGTGTGTGTGTGTGTGTGTGTGTGTGTGTGTGTGTGTGCCTGCGTACGTGCGTGTGCGTGCGTGTGTGTGTGTGTGTGTGTGTGTGTGTGTGTGCCTGCGTGCGTGTGTGGGTGAGTGAGTGGTGGCGCCAGTCAGTGTTTTGACCTGCTCTGACTTGGCAGTGTGCTCAGTTAATGGTGCCTGACCTGTCAGGAGCTCGGCTTGTTCAGCGGAGCAGTGGAACAGCTAATTTATACATGGTTGTGTGATTCACTATGAACACATGGTTAACCATGTGTTCACACATTATTAGGTGTCACTTCCATAAATGAACAGATTTTCAACTGAAAAGCCTGTAAAGGGGTGTCCAGGACTCCGGGTGGTGTATAGGCATCTATCTCACTGTTCCAACTGGCTGTCCTTCCCACCACCGTGGAGATTGGGGTTCAATACCCCCCATGGTGCCCCTGGCTTGTGTGGGCACTCCAACACCGTGTTTGGAAAGCGGCAGAAGTGGTCTGTGTGCCTGATCGGAAACGAGAAGGATGTGCTCCTCTGAATGAGTTTACATCATCCTGGTGAAACTCCTCACTGTCGGAGCAGGAGTCATCATCAATAGCAAACGTGTCTGTGGCAAGACTTCTAGATTTTGTTTTTACATTAGAACATTAGAATGAAAAAAAAACATTGCATGGATGGATGCACCCATGGGACGTATCCTCACTGATGTATCCCACGGTCATCTGGGTTTCGGGTCTCAGAACATCACTCAGCTGACCCAGGCCAGGGTGATCAAGTCCCGACTTACGTCCCGCGGTAGCTATACCCTCGATCAGTCCCATTTAGGGAAAGACCATATAGGGCCACACAATCCGTTGCTCCGGAACTACGGTATAATCTGTGGGACTCGGAGTTAGATCAATCTGGTGCGTGGAAGGCCTATAGGCTCTGTGGGTTGACTCCTGTCCGGGTCTCACAGGGACAGGTTATTATATTTATTTTATTTAGATCACAAGACACCATTATACTGAATGACAGTCTCCAGGTTTTCTTCCAGTCCACAATACAGTAGTTTCTTAATCTTTTTTTATTTATTTCCAAGGACCTGCATGCACCATAACTAGTGATAGTGTACAAATATACATACATATACACTCTCAGAGTTGCAGAGCTGTAATGGTCATTCAGGGCCAGCTCTTTGTGTTTCTGGTGATATGTGGTCTACAGGTTGGCAGTGACAGTGACACTGATTGGGGGAATTAGTTACGACAAACGTGTAGGAGAAAAATGGAAAAGAAAATGTAAAAACTGAAAAGCATTTTTTAGTTTTCTTTACTTGAGTACTTATATTTATTTATACTTAATGATTGCTTCCATTCCACTATATCTCAGAGGCATCCAATAATATGACTGTGAAATTGACCATTCTGCATAATGAGTACTTTTGTACTTTTAGCATAATATTTAATTGTAATAGAGTTTTTCTAAAAAACAAAACAAAAAAACACACCCGTGTGAAGTGAGGGGCGCTCTTCATCATCATCATCGTACATCATCATGCATCATCTCATTCCGGCCAATCACAATTTGCGTCCTTTACGCAATGTTTGTGTTTACACAAACTCAAAATTGTCCATTCATTGTCAATGGCATATAATGTTTGTGTTGGGACAAACATTGGGTTACATTATACACCAAAAGGACATAGGACACAAGAGGCTATCACCCCTCAAAAATCTAGTACTATAGTAATTCCACTACTGAGTAGTGGAATTTAGATTTTAGATTTTCAACTTGAACTTTCAAGACATTGCATTGCAGTAGTGACTGCAATGCAATGTGTTGAAAGTTCAAGTTGAAAATCAGTTGAGCGAAACTTTTGTATACGTCATTCATGCTCCATAATACGATTAACAATAAATCTGATCATGGTTATAATGAATCATTACTCGTAGCACAACACACTGCTCAGAAAGGCACCCACCTATACTGTACTCAAATTTACCCATTCAATCACAATGAAAAGGAAATTCCAAAAATCTGCTGGAATAATGAAATAGGACATAAATAAATAAGTATCCACAGTTTGTTTCAACAACGTTTTCTGTCCAGTTTCACATTCAAATTGGACAGGAAAAAACTCACTAAAATTGCACCCCTCTGTATTTTCACATTGATGGTAGGGTGATGATTCATATTTTCTTTAAAACCTCAGGAACTGCCCTCGAATGCCATCTATGAATAAACCACATATTCCATACGATGCCTGAGTACTCTGGGGGAAAGCTCAACACACACCCTAAAATGGCTTTTTAGTTGAGCTGAAGGGACATAATGTTGGCCATGGAAGACATTTTAAATCTTGTTGAGAAATATAATTGTAATATAAATAAATAAAAATCACACTTGTGTGAAGTGAGTGGCGCTCTTATCATCATACATCATCTCATTCCGGCTAATCACAATTTGCATCCTCACCTTCGTGTGAAACACTGGCCATTCACACTGGCCATTCATTGTCAATGGCATTCAATGTTTGTGTTAAGACAATGTTTGTGTTGTACACAAACCCTCAAAGCTGGACATAGGGCCCTTCAAAAAATACAATATTCATACCTGAGAAATATATGCCACTGAGATGCCACATATATACAAAGACAGTGAATCCTCTTAATAATACACCTTCTCAAAATTCATTATTTTTTTCATAGAAATGAGCACTAACATTTGTGACCATCGAGTTGAGCAGTATTTTCTTTATTATTATGTACACAATTGAAGTCGCTCCATTGAATTAAACGTTGGGGCATTTTCATTTAGTAGAGTACATGATTGATTTCTCTTTTTCATAGACTTCATTTTAGACCTTTGGATTGAACACAAAGTAGGCCTATATATATGAAGTGAAAAGTCACCTCCACCCCAACCCCCCACGGAGCAATAGCAGGGATGAACAGACAACAAAAAGTCATCTGACTGTTTCAATGTGTGTGTGGTTATCAACGCTCTGTTACACTAACATATGCCAAGGCCAAGGAGGACAGCGACGACGGGGGGAGATTCAGCCTGAAATAAGAAATGTTGACGGACAAAGCCTACAATTTGTGGGATCTGAGCATAAAGCAAACAAAGGGCAGCTTTTGTAGGGAATAATGCATGTCAGCCGTATCCCTATCCCGCCACGGCTTTGAACACCGCTGGGGACGGCCATTGCTCCACTGTGTATGTCGTGTTGCTATATTAAAGCCAGTCACCTCAAAGGGAAAAGCCTCAACTATTCAACAATTGAATGGCGGGGCTCTCATTATGGCCAGTGTGGCCAGGAAAAAGTGGCTTTGGGGGTTTTCAATTCAGCGACTTAAAGCCCTCCTGTTAGCTAGGACGAGCTGCTGTTTATCCCAATGCCTTTCTGGGGGCTAAACATAGTCAACTGTCATTATGGATCTCTCTCTCTCTCTCTCTCCCCCTCTCTCTTTCCCGCTCGCCCACTCCTTCCGTCCTCCCACCTATCTGACATTCATTTATTCCTCACAGTTTGGTCATCTAATGACCTGTGTTGTGTTGTTATTTGAAGGTGGGCGATGTGCTTGCCGGTCTCCCACATCCTGAGGGGAGTGCTGGGATACTGCAGGGCCACAGGACAAACAGTGTCGTGGACCACCTATAGGGATGAAAGACATACGCCTATTGACAGCATGTACGCAAACGTAAAGCTATAGTGAGACAACTGAAGCAAGCAAAAAACCACTCTTTACGTCTGCTATACCCGCATGCCACAGCGACCTGTATATGTGCACATGCCCTCCGGGCGCACTCGTTCATAAATGACCAAAATCAATCACTCCCGTTGCTAAACATCACACGTAGAGGTCCACACACCACCCGGAGAGTATTTTTTATTCCACCGCTTGACTTTTACTCATCAGTGTCAGGGACTTGGACGCTGGGCAGGACAAGCTTCCCAGCAGGGACAGCAACCGGTTCCAGATCCAAATGAATGGCGCCATATTAGATTCGTTCAGAGAAAAAGAAAAAAAACAACTGTATGCACAGTATATGAAATGATGTAAATATGTATTAGCGGGTGTCGGGGGGTCAGAGGGGTGTGCGGGGGGGGGGGAGCGCGGAGGGGAGGTGAAAGCGGTCTTTGTGTTCGGAGCAGAGCCCTCTGGTGGACCCTCCCCTCGGCGCGGGGCTGCCCAGGCTCTGTGGTGGCGGATCACAGTTAATAACTGTGCGGTGGGCTGTCAGAGGCACTTAGCCTGACGCTGGGCAGGCTGAGCCATGCAGGCAGGGTCCCTCAAACACTGCCTCCTCTGCCTGCACCGGAGCACTCAACCAGGGAGAGAGGAGCCCTGCACAACCTAGAAGACCGTGGGGGGTCAGAGGTCAGAGAAGCGGCCGCATGGACATGGCGCGAGATATACGGCCGAGGGTAATTTGACCAGATAAGGATCACACGGTTGAATCTTATGGTTACCGATTTTGTGCAGCGTGCACCGCAGGCGGAGAGAACGCCTTTAGATGTAAAGACTTGTTTATATGCAGTCAATTGTACAGACACGCCTGCTCTGGTTCCTCACTGACCTTGGTTGTCTTCCCACAGGAATTCTCTAATGACAGAAATGTAGACGCACTCATTGCAGGTCAGGACCACGCTTATAACCAGTGTTCGGGGAAACAAGTCGGGCATATAACTTCAGCCACTGCTCATTGTATCCTGAGATAAGGCTTCGACACAGACAGCCCTTTACTGAAGCACGTCTGATTCGGTTGCCTGAGAACCAAGACCTAATGCCATCTCTGACCATCTAAAGCTAGACCTTATCTGACCTCCATGGCCCTAATTAGCCCTTATCTGATCCTCATAAAGCGCATACTCTAAATGAGCAGATACGTCAGAGGAGCGAACCAATGGAAACGGGGTTTGATTCGGCGTGGCGTTTTATTTATTTATTCCCCATGCCAAACAATGCCAGCGGACAAGCTGCCTCGTCTGTCTGTGAAACTCAAAGTCCAGCTCATCCCCGTTGGTCTAGATTAGATAACCCGGTTTTAAAGGTAGGGATACTGTTTGCTCAGTGACTCCTCTCCAACCCTAATAGCGTCTGATCTAATGGGAGATTGTAAGGCTGGTTGTTGACAATGGAGGCCTCTGGAGCACCATGGCAATGGCCAAACAACACACAGGGAAACAAAGCAGAGACGGGAGGTAGCTTTTAGCACCGGCATATTGACCGGATTAATGGCATGGCTCTTTCCTCCGCTTTTAACCATCGATAAATACAGTGCAGCGCAGCCTTAATTATAGTTTTTATGATGTCTCTGTTGCTTAATATATGTCCATGCAAAGACTCCACTGCAATCTTTGTTTGTTAGCTCATTCGGTTATTTATATACTTGCATTCCCCGGAGGAGCTGCTGGGAACAAGAGAGTGTTCTGCAGCAGACTGAACAGTGAACGCTTTCTATATCGGGGCACATTTTGACCGGTATATAGATATCGATCAAGTGGCGGCTAATGAGACGGCTATGAATGGGGAAATGTGAATAGGGTCCCGACACAGAGCCTTTACCTCTTCCCACATAAAGTGTGCACGTAGCGTTGATGTAGTAGGGCCTCAGTGTGAGAGCGTGTTATAGGTGTTCTGTTGCTGGCGTCACTGGAGCTCTGTTTAAACCATCACTTCCTGTTCTCAATCCCCACGTCTGCTTATCCGTCATTTCCACATGCACGTGAGGCGGAATTTCACACTAACGTGTGTGTGTGTGTGTGTGTGTGTGTGTGTGTGTGTGCGTGGTGCGTGTGTGTGTGTGTGTGTGTGTGTGTGTTTGCGCGTGCGTGTGTACACATTTACACGAGTATGCCGCTGTCGATATGCCGGGAGTCCAGTTCCACCTATATACTCCAGCTTCCCCTGGGCGGTGCAGGGAGGAATGGGGTTGCTCCCTCAAGACACCCCTCAAATTATGGCCTAATCAGTTAGAGCCCAGAGCAGCTTCCACGCAGACAGACAGACACACACACACAGACAGACAGACCCCCAAGCCTGCAGCCGCCGCAAGACGGCCCCTGCAGCTTCATCTTACCCGCTCTGCGTTGCCTTTCCCCAAACCTCCACCTCCCTCTTTCCCCTCTGAGCTGTGAGCATGGCCTTGTCCCTGCAAGGACCTCTCTCTCTCTCTCTCTCTCTCTCTCTCTCTTTCTCTCTCTCTCTCTCTCTCTCTCTCTCTCTCTCTCTCTCTCTCTCTCTCTGTACATTGAGATTAAACAGGTCTTACTTCAGGTTAAGAAAAGTGTTGACTGTTCTTGTCTTCCACTTACCCACTCGTCTTGTCTCGTCTGTCTGTCCTTTTCACCCCTCTTGTCTTATTTTTTTCATTGCACAAGTACATGTACATGTGCACGCTCGCGCAGACACACACACACACACACACACACATATGCACGCCTATACAGAAGCGCAAACGTGCACACACAGGCACATGCATGATTGCACACACGCGCACACACACGCACGTACGCACACACACACACACACGCATGCCTGCCACACACACAGACACACACACACACACACACACACACACACACACACACACACACATACTGTAGGCATGCAGAGTCAAACCACATACTCATTTTATAATATACGCACATAGATACAAGCACACACCATGTGCACACACGCACACACAAGACCAGGTAATGGTGTGTGGGTGCGTGTGTGTGTGTGTGTGTGTGTGTGTGCACGTGCGTGCGCGTGTGTGTGTATGTACTGTGTATGTACACACACAGATCTGCCGTGAGAATAGCCACACCAGGGACCACAGGCACAGCGTTGCTCCATCTGCACCAAACCTTGTTTTTGAGGGGTGCTAGTCCCTCCTATATTCAGCTAGTGTAGATTTTCGTCTTACACAAACATAAAATTCCCATTGACAATGAATGGAGAATTTTACGTCGTAGTGTCTTAGCAAATAGTGATGATGTACGATGATAAGAGCGCACCTCACTTCACATGGGTGTGATTATTTTTTTCAGGCCTGGAATTTTGTCATTTTAGGGGCAAGGCCACTTGGCCATTGGTATTGTCCATTTTTGAGGGCACAAAGGCCAAATGCCAGGGCAGGAAGGCCATCAAATAAAACAGGATTTTAGTCATTGAATTTAAGGGTCATGGGTTTTATTAATTTTGGAAATCTCTCCATTATGTGCGTTTTACACGTTTTCTGTTGTGTATGACATCAGTGCATGTTGGTCTCCATTTTATGTGCATTTGACGGGTGACGGTTAATGTACCGCCACCCGTCACCCGGGAGACTAATTACATAACAGACATTAAAAACACTTGACTGGGCCCAGGCGGTGGCGTAACCGTCTGGGCACCCGACTGGTGATCCAGTCGCAGTGTGCCGCAGGCTCGACTCCCGAGCCCGACACGGCCTTTACTGCAGGTCATCCCCCCCATCTCTCTCCCGTTTCCTGTCAGCCTACTGTCTGTCCCTTCAAAAAACCAATAAAAAGGCGTAAGGCGCAAAAAGATATCTTAAAAATAAATAAAAAATAAAACACTTGACTGAAAGGCCAATAGTTAAATATCACTGGCATATAGTGCAAGGTATAGTTGATTTCGCTTTTATAGGTTAAGACATTTTGCACATGCTTGTCTTGTTGGTCTTCTTGGTTTTGCACTTCCCCCACTGTGTCAGTTCATAATGCATAGTAGTGCAGGCTGTGATATGTGTATCATATATAAGCAACTAGAGGGGGATGCATTATACAATACAGACGTATAGCAAGTTCGGGTAAACACAAACACTTTTCTCTGTTAGAGCCACTGTAATAGTCTCCTACTAAATGTCACCTTAAGAGATGGCTTAAAGGCATATCGTTTTTTCAAAGAGTCTCCTTTGTGTCTCCATAGGGAACCACTACTGGTCATCAAATCGTTGGTTTAGGAATGCGACAAAAACAAGTCTACATGGGGTGAGTAATCAATAGAAAATACAATATTTTGGACTATCCCTTAGTTTAAAGTATAAGCCAAACTTGTAACATGGCCTAATAATGGCCAAAAACAACCTAATTTCTGACACATATACCTTCATGGTCTTTACATATAATATTGTAATCGTTTTAGTTTTTCTTTTCTATTTCTTTCCCAGAATGTACTTTTTTGTTGTGTTGTACTGTATATTGTATTGAAAATACTAGGCCACCAATGTGCATTGTCCCTGGTAAAGTAGTAAGTAAGTAAATAAAATAATGCTATATATAATAATAATAATAATAATAATATTAATACAGTGCCATCACTGGCATCACCATCATTAAGCTTAAGCAGTGATGTTGTTTTGTATTTTATTAAAGTTATTATTAAAGTGGTGAAAATACAACATTTTTATCAAACAAATTGCAGCAATCATAGTACTTTTTATTATAATTACCATAATCTAGTAATCTACACAGAACAATGACCTATATAACAACCACTCCCTGCTTTTGTTGCATTAGCGCTTGCTGGCGCTGTGTATGACATACTTACTGTACCATTTAGTAGGCTAATTATCATTTCCGAGAAAGTATTCCTGTCTTACTCAATAATACTCTGCATAATAAAATAAATGCTACATTTACTGAAGCGGGACTGTGAGAAACAAACGAATTTTATGAAATCACTCTGGCAATTCAACTCATGCTGGCTTTGCACTGAATCATTAACACACACAAACGCACGCACACACACACACAAACACACACACACACAAATACATTCCCCATGCATGTGTATTGTATATGTTTGTGTGATGTACCTTCATGCACACAAGCATGCTCACGTAAACACACACGTAAACACACATGTATAAACACACACACACACGCACGCGCACACACACACACACACACACACAAACACACACACGCACACCTATATGCGCACACATGCGCACACACCCATGCGCGTGCTCACACATTTTGGATCCACAGAGCTAATGTGATGCTTTGCCATCTAAATCATTGCAGCACTACTTGGTTAATCAGTGACACATGGAGGGTTCTGGCACGCTCTGTCCCTCGCCAGCATCCATCCCACCGTCATTCCCATCATTTGGCGCAACGATTCCCATTCCTCGTCTATTGCGCCCTCCCTCCCTCCCTCTGTGCCAAACCAGACAATTCACCATGCACACTAATGCTTCTGTTTCCCTCTGAGCACCACCATCCGTCATGTTCAGCCCACTCAGGATTCCCATTTGTTTCAATTTCCCAGCCCCTGCTACCACCACACACACACATGCGCAGGCAAGCATCTGCGTGCGCATGCACGTGTGGGGACGCTGTGCAGATGTGCACACACGTTGCAATTACGCGTACACAAGCACGCGCACGCAAGCACGCGCACGCACGCACGCACACACACGCACGCACGCACGCACGCACAGGCAGCCAGGAACACACTTATCATACTCGACTCACTCTATCATCATCCCCTAATTCCTTCTGTTCTCTTACTCATTATCAGCCTTATGTAGGTTATAGTAGTCATCCTGATCGCCATACTGTCTGATGGAGGGCAGTCTGGCCACGGAGAGGAAAGATAATGATCAGCCTCATGGCTTGGCTGCGAGAGGAATTAATCTGTTGGAATACTGGTGGGCCCGGTGGAAAAGGCAGGTATACTACGGTATATGTTTTTGGAAGACAAACACACAGACAGACAGACTGACTGACTGACTGACTGAGATAGGTATGGAATGTGTGTGTGTGTGTGTGTGTGTGTGTGTGTGTGTGTGTGTGTGTGAGGACAGGGAGGAGGGAGGAGGATTAGGGGGGCTCTGATGCATACATGGTATCTGCACTGTGATTATTTGGACAGTAGTTATAAAGCCATAAGGCCTGGCCCTACTTCCTGAATATGTTGATTTTAAGCCTCCCTGGACCGTAAATAATGACTGATTAAGTGCCTTACTCTTTCTCACTCTTTCTCTCTCCCTCTCTCTCCCTCTCCCTCTCAGCCTAAAGTGCCGTTGCAACAGATCAACGCACCGGCTCCCACCCCCAGCCGCCACCAACCGCCTACCCCCCTTCCTCCCACCCAATATGTTCCATATTAGAGGGGCTTTTGTTGGGCGTTTGAAGAATGAAAATCAAGGAGGTGGGTGGGCAGCAGACCAACAGACTTAAAGGAGACCTGTGACGCACACAGAGCTATCCTCTGACACCGTCGGCATACCTCCACTGGCACCGCTACAGTCAGCGCGACTGTCTCAGTGGCTCTTATGTGGCCACTGTTGTATTTGCATGGAGGGCTCAGAAGTATATGTTTAGGCTGGGGCTGTTGATCCCCACCGCAAACTGACCACTAAATAATTCTAAATCCTTAAATGTCCATATACCTTTGCTGTTTGAGTTTTCATGAGCGAAAACATTTGGACAGAAACATAAAATAAAGAGGCTAAGTATACCATGTTGAACAAAGGTTCATGTCAGTGTAAATGTCAATCTTAAGCCCAGATACTCAAGCAGGGGTTTACTTGCTTTCTCAGCTTGAGATTCAAAAGAGCAATTTGTTGTCTTTCTGGGAACCTGGACTTAAACAACTCAAAATAGCGGCTCTGAACGGCAATTAAGGCGACATTGTAGACATTGCCTCAACCATGAGATAATAGTCAGAATATGTAGTGTGGCCTGTAGCCGTCATTAATCAAGTATAGGACAGACATTCTACTGTATATAGCATGTGCCATAGACGCACTGGGAGGCAAACTATAGCAGTTCAATAGAATGCATTGAAGTCAATGACCAGCTTATGAATAAACTCTATTTTTAAACGATTGTGACCTTTGTAAAACAGTTAAGGAAAATGTAGGAAAAATGTATGCATGTGTTGTTTTCTGATCTCCTGGTAATCATTGTGCACAGTAGGCCTATATAATTATGTTGAGTATTCCGCACTCTCCTGAACTGCCTGGCGTCATGGCATCCACTTTGAGAAACCCTATAGAGTAGCCTATACAATATCTATGTAGGTATAAGGTATAGCCTACAATATGTGCAAAGTACTATGAGGTCTAGGTTCTATCCCAAAAGAAAAAAATAGATGAACAAAGCTGTGTTTGCTCTGGTGTGAGGAAACTCACACCAGAGCATATTTACAGGTTGTAGACATTTGACCTGGTCGTTATGTCCTTGTTCATGACTCTGATAGCCTGAGAGAAGAAACTCTTCCTCTGTCTCTCTGTGCTGGTGACCTTGTGACAACACAGGCACTTGCCTGACCGACCATAGCAGTTTATTGCTGCATGGTGTTGTGTTGCATGTGACACTGCCACATAAATGTGTGAAGACATGTATTTCCTGTCCTGGAATGAGTATTGAAAGAAAATGACATACTGGGTGATAACAGGGGAATATATTGGTTTAAATATGGTTGAATACTTAACCCCCGAATTGTAGTGTACAGAAAATATATTTTATTTTGTGTAGTTAAACCCTGGTCATTCATTTTCTGTTGACAATGTTTGCCTGTAGGCGGAGCTGTGGGGAAAAGGCACCAATAGTTCCAGGAACTTGGAAGTGATGTACCAAGGAGTGTTTGGTGGTTGTTTGTGAAAGAGACTATTTTAGAGATCTGGAAGAAGTAAAGTTTGGTCAAGGAACATTTCCAAGGGTTTAGCTCAGAATCCCTCAGAGCTTTTGGACAAAGGGACACCTGCTGTGGCCTCCTGATTTGAAGGTTGGGTGAGAAATATATATTTTTAGCCTTTTTATTTGTCTTCAAATCAAAGATCTACAGTTTTTGGTTTTGATTACTTTTGGATTACTTTTGGGATAACCTTGTTTAATACTTGGAGACATTTAAAGGAACTTTGAGTTGCGGGACTTCATTTATATATTTTTAACATTAACATATATATTTTGAAATCTTGAATAAATTTGAATTTAATTATAATTTTTGTTTGGTAAAAGCAACAGTTTTGTGTTTTCTTTCTGGTCTGCAATACAGTTTTGTTACAGTAGCCTATAAAGAATTACTGACGCAGGTAGAGGACCTTTATTTCTTTTAGTTATTTTTTTTATTTTTTTTTAACTCAGACAGTTGTATAGTTCTTCTGATTGTTATCTGCTAAAACAACTGGCAAGTGTATCAGCCGTGCAGAGGGGGGAAGAAGGTCCCCTTCTGCAGGTCTCACTGGTCCTCTCGCAGGTCCTCTCTTCCTGTACCAGATGGTGAAGGCCCCTGTCCAGAATGTGGTCGAGTGGTAGTAGCTGAGTAGAAGGATTTCACAACCTTCTGTGACACCTTGAATTTGTTTCAGCTGTCTCAGGTGTTACAGGTGCTGCCTATATCCTTCCTGGCCAATGTCGTGTGCATTATCCATGACGTGATGTATACATTATCCTCAGTGATGTACTCACAACTTGAAACTGCTTATCCTGTCATTGTGGTAAGAAGTCTGCAATCACCTATTTGGTTTTACTGAGAGGACTGTTTAAGGCTCATTCATAGTCTGGATTTTCGGTGGTGAGGTGACCACCGCGCCGGTGGTGAGGTGACCACCGGAGCTGAAATAACGTTGAGCGGTGGTGATTAAAAACCGAGAGAAGGGCTGGGGCGGTGGTGGTGGTTTGCTCTTCACGGCTTTGCGGCTTGTGACGTCATGTTGTAGTTCGGTGGTCACCCCACCACCGAAAATCCAGACTATGTATGAGCCTTTATCCTGCATGGCACCACAGTGACAGGTCTGCCACCTCATCCTGGTAGGGCCTCATGTGTGTGATGGAGCCCACCACCACTGGGTTGTTGGCAAACTTGATGGTGGTGTTGGAACTATACCTGATGACACACAGTCGTGTGTGTACAATGAATATAGCAGAGCAGAGGACTCACACGCAACGTTGGGGGGGCTATGGTGTTGAGGGTGGGGGTGGTTGAGATGTGACCACTCACCTTGACAACCTATGGGGTCTGGCAGCCAAGGAATCCAGGACATAGAGACACACAGAAGAGTTCAGTCCCGCCGTGTTAGCCATTTCAACAGCTGGCCTGGTGAGGACTGTGGTGTTAAAAGATTAAATGAAGTAGACAAACAACAGCCCCCTGGCTGCAGTGTTATCAAGGTGGGAGAGGGTGGCGTTGAGGGATCTGTATAGGCAAACCGCTGTGGGTCCAAGATGCAGAAGTATATTGGTCTCAAAGCACTTCATGACCACCAAGGTGTCACGCCCTGCTCCTCTGCCGTTGTATTTGCACCGTGACTATTATGGCTCCACACCCTGAACTATTATGGCATGGCCATTGTCTGGTTAGTTCTGGTTCTGTAATGCCTTGCATGTTAAGAAAGGAAGCGCTTGCTATTACTGTTGCCTTTGAACACTTGTTACAGTCATTATTGGGTTTTGGACTTATTCTGTGTTTTCAGTATGTTCTGTATTTTGCCTTGTGGTGTTTGGTTTTGGTTTACTGTTTACTCTGTTGTGTTTTTGGTTGCCTACTCTTGTTGGTGTTTCTTACCTATATCTGATTATTGTGGCCTAGTCACCTGTGTTCTGTGTGCCTGTCTATTTAAGCCCTTTGTTTGCAGTGTGTCCTTGTTGGTCCGAAGACCTCTGTCAAGTGAATGTATGCGTTATTGCTGTAAAGCCTTTGTTTTGCCCTATCTTACCGTGCTCGTGCATAGAACGAGTTCAAATTGTTTGTCAATGCAGCATCAGCACTGTTGCACGATTGCCTTAAATTGTCTGTGAAGACTGTGATTTATCTTAATTACTGCCACACACATCCTGAGTCAGTCTGTTGGAATTGAGTTTCCACTTTGTCCTTATAATGCTGCTTGTAACAGACCCACAGGTAATACTTTTATTGTTTAGTATATATTCACAGTGATGTGAGGCATTGAACAGGAAGTCTATTCATTTGAAGACATTGTGCCAACAACTGATCGCAGCTGATGAGAATCAGATGATTGGGACTCAGCTCAGCTGTGGCACTAAAAACAAGGAAATGCTGCATGCCTCAGTAGAGAGAAGGCTTGAAACAGACAGCACACAAATGGTGTGGCTAAAGTGTGTTGGTTATGGATGGCTAAGGAAAGGAAGGCCAAAGGAACGGTCAAATGTCAACTAACTAATGCCACACACAGAAGATAGCACCTAGCTGGAAAGGGGGACAAGGTATTTTATTCATTTGCTTGCACTGTTATTGGTATTAATGTTGCAAAATATATGCAGAAGGCTTCAAAACATCAGTTCAGACTTCAACCTTTCATGGCCAGCTCGGTCCGCTACACTGCTTGGCATCATCTATTGACCATTGCCCATTAGCCACTATAGGAAGCTATGTATTCCATTGTGTCTCCAGACACAACCCCCACATTATAAGCAGCGGCGTGCACACTTTCAGAGTGCCCCAGAGGGATCTGTTGACCCATGGATAACTTATCATTCACCTTGAGTACAAAATAATCTACCACATTTGCTATAGTTAACCCATCACCACCTCTGTAAAGATGTTGACGTCAATTACGGACCTGTTGTTTGTTTCCCACTCGAACATTAGGGCCAGCAGCGGGACTGCTTTGGCTTCACTCCTCCCTGTATGGGATAACATTTCACCAGTTTAGATTAGCTGACCCGGAGCCTATCAACACATTTTGTAAGTGACCCACAGCACCCTCTTATAGAGCGTGTGTGTGTGTGTGTGTCAGAGGAAGTGCACCACCAGTCGGTGCTGTGGGCTATGTTAACCTGTCCAAGGGCAGCATAGCAATAACAAACACACGATCACAGCCCTGAGTTCACCTCTGACCCTACACACCACAGCAGGCCAGATCACTATCACACTGACATGCACGCACGCGCACACACATACAAACTGCAGACTTTTCATAGACAAACACATGCTGCACGTATGCACTCCCCACAAAGTGTATAGTGCAGTTAATTGTGCACGCATGCATGGACACACGCAGGCAGGTAACGAGCGCGCGCACACACACACACACACACACACACACACACTCACACACGGATGTTAGAAAAGACAGAGGATGGGGTTTGGCTACAGTCGTGTCTTAATCATTTACTCCTTTTACACAAATCAAAGGGGTTTACTTTGTGAGTAAAGGCTTCCTCATTGGTGTTTGACAGTAAATGATTGACAGTTGCTTTGAATCCACAGGCTCCACCCATTCCAGGGGGATCTGCAAAGCGAAACCATCCTTGAATGGTGCCCCTCGCCATGTCCAGATCCTTGATGGAGTCTGAGGCAAGAATTGGACACGAGACATTCGGAGAGGTGACCATAGATGACTCAATCCAAGCAGCCCACGGGGACCTGGGTGGATCATGGTAGGAGTGTGCGTGGGTGCATGCGTGCGTGTGCGTGAGTGTGTGTCTGTGTGTGTGTGTGTGTGTGCGTGCTAGTCTATGCAGTGGACTTTGAGCCTCAGTCAGTTTAGTTTTTCCCTGCTTCAATTTGCAACAGCATCAGTACTAGTTATAAACATCTTCCTATACCTGATCTCCCTTGATGAAGATACAATCTCTCTCCCTCCTCCCCCTCTTCCCCTTCCATATACCTCCTCATTCTCTCTTTAAAAAAAAAGTGTAACTCTCAGAGTAAAATCACACTGATTTTACTGTGTTCTTTTGTCTGTCACAAGCGTATCACTTTCCATTTCCTTCAGACATCAGACTGTCTTTGACTTTGGGCTCTTGTGTGGCACTGCCTCTGTGTTATTGCTACAGACAGGTTGACATGGGTAACATATAGTATATCTGATTGTGTCAGCCTGCATGCTTGCTGCTTTGGAGCATGCAGTGACCACTGGGCGTGGAGTGACTTCACAGTCTGCTGTAGCCTAAATCTGTCCTTCGTTTTAAGACGGTCCTGTCTGTTAGCCAGACGAAGTGCCTAAGTTGGCTGCTTGTATTTTTTTTTGGGGGAGGAGAGAAATCAGTTCATCTCAAGGACAATTTCGTAGCATAAACAGCTGACTGGCAGAGCAGAATGTCATTTCATTGTGGTAGTATTAGGGCCAAGTTAGAGTCGAATTAGGCATTGCCTTTTTGGAAGGATTGCCTATCTGTCTGTCTCACTTGACAAGGAGAACAGTGAGAAGCCCAGATAGCCTATATTCTTTTCCACATTTCTCAACAGAGGTTCTATACAATGTGGGGTGAATGCCTGGACAGCTCAGCTCACTTCTGGCACGCAGTGTCCGTTTGGAAGACAATCCCTCCAGTGGGTCAAGTAAACCCTGGCCCAAACACTGAACACACTTTCCAAACCTCATTACGCGACCTCCGCTGTTTTGTTGCTAATGGGCCCCGATCAAATTCTCCCCGCTCTCCCCTCCTCCGATTCTTTCAAACGCGAATTGAATTTCTTTTCTTTTTTCCCCTTTTTTGCAGAGTGTTTATGTTATCATTTGTAAAATCTTACCAGAAGTGGACCATGAGGCATAAGGGGGAACTCCTACGCAGTTTAATGAAGTATTTACAGATAATTCCAACTGTCAAATACTTCTGCCCAATGACATAGTGCAGAGTGCTGACGCTAACAACTCTCCCTCCTCGTTTAGGTCAGACGTATTTGATTTCAGGTAAGAAGTTATACGGAGGAAAGAGGCGGCAGGGCTGTCGGTGCGGGCTATGGCTTTTAACAAGAAGGAGAAAAACAATCTTCTTTGTTGCATTTAAATAGCTCCAGGCCTAATGGTTGAACTTTGAGAAGTTGAGATAGGCGTAACAAGATTACTGTTGTCTCCGATAAGTAGGCTATATTCTCTGATTGAAAATAAAGTATACAAAAACTGCACGTCAGGCCTTTTAGCTAAGCCTGAGGGCCAGTTTTGCTCAATATTTTTGGGATAGATTTACAAAATTGTGTGCAAATTTCCGGGCCTAAATGGACCAAGGATCAAGTAGTCTAAAGTTAAACTAAAGGAGACGTTAAAACATTAGCGCCTCGGCCCCCCGTTTGCCAATGCAGTCTCTAATAGAAATGTATTAACCGCAGGTGTCTTTTTTACCAAAAAAAAGTTATATCATCAATGAATTGCGCATTTATAATTCAAATATTGCTATATGTGCAGAGATGGGCAACCTTTTCATGTGCATGATGTCTTTCCGTATTACATGATCAGTGAAAATCGTATAGCATATGGCCTTTTATGTCATATTATAGTCTTAAAATAAGAATAATAAGTCAACAATTTAATAAAACCCAAGAGCGAGTTAATATTTTAATGCAATAATAACATAAATGCAATGCATTTTTAATTAAAAAAACTCACTCACAATGTCTGATCATCGAACGCTGGTGCATGGTGCTGCAAGTCTGTGAAGATGTATTTATGATTGGTGTCTATACGGTATTTATTCCTCATTGGCTATGTATTTTACATTCAAATAATATAGGACGTATACTAAACACCAATGATGATAATAATAACAATAATAATAATAGCCTAATAATAATAATTTGGTAATAAATCGACAATAATTCGATATTAATAATAATAGCCTAATGATAATGCCACTGTAGCTATACATTTGCCTATATATAATAAATTAAGATAGGTAAGAGATTAGGCAATCGATCAAACAATTGCGTTTACCTGCATGTGGTAAATTACTTAATTAGCTTTGTTGACTGTCTCGAAGCTTGAAGTCATATACAGAGTATAGATTAGTTATAGGCCTACCAGAGCTTGTCGCGAGAGCAAAAGCGAACCCGTGAAAAATGGTGAGAAGCAGCATTAATGGACTGAGTCGTGACCTCTGTGTATGGAAGCAATTTGGAAAAGGGCCGAAGGTGCGCTCCAACTGCCACCGTGTCTATTCAAATGCCGTTTAAAAGACAAATTAATCCTTAACGGAAACTAGATACATCCTTTAAAAGCAAGCCATTTAAACAGCCAGCCCTAAATTAGTGTAAAAACCTGTCTGGTTGGTTACGTCAAGCGCTGCGACGAGGGTTTATATCTCAACAGAGAAGTTTATCATCCGCTGGAGGTGTTTAATTTCTCTATCTGGACTAACAATACGAATGGCTCATTAAATGTGATTAACAATGGATACTAATTAAACATATTGGATGATCAATTTTGTTCCTACTTATAAGCCGGCATGTTTTAAATCTTGATTGATTTGCGCCAATCAAGACTCTGGAAAAAGGTTAAGAAACTGGTGTCCTGCACAATACGTATTTATTTTAGTTAGATTTCTGTTTAATTGTCTGTTTTGCATGGTACGTCTGTCATTCGTTATGCGTTAGTTACCTTCCTTTTCAATTACAACTGATTCAAGCCATGACACATCACTTCGAAACATCGTGTATAAACTATATCATAAAATGGGCTAATACTGTAACTAATAATAATAATAACAATAATAATAGGCTAATATTCGTATTACTACAACGACTTGTTTGGTTTCATGTTTGGATACTGGAATTTCGTTAAAAAAAACTAAAACAGTTCTCCATTTGTTCTCCTCCCAAAGCTGCATAATAATCGCTCACTTCTCGGTTATGACAGGCTGACACACTCTACTTACAGTGTTTCACCAAGTTGGTCATAAGACAATTTTCTTCATCATATCTTGGCGTATGGTCTGGTGTAAGCAACGTTAGAGCCTGTTACTCTTGACTTGCTTAACAGACGATTAAAAAAACTGCCATGTTCAACAATGGGCAAACATTTGAGAAAAACATGCAGGAATCAGATGCTATAGTTGTTGGAGTAAGCAAAACAAAAACGCAGTTTTGCTGTGAAAGATAATAGGCTTCAAATGCAATATATCACATTATAATTGGTTTAAATGAGGACAGTGAATGTTTTTCAGAATATTGGAAGTGTGAACTCCGCAGCAGTCACATGCATGCAGGCTTCTTAATTCAGTGTTTGCAGAAGTTAAATTGACAACACTGCTAATGGACTGAAACAATTTTAATTGAAAACCCTTACAAAATATGCTGTCAAATAAATGACATTCAAATATCCTATCCACACCACACGTCGTATGATGTGCGGTTTAATTTCTAACAAAGAAAATTGTTAACAGCTACTCTAATTCCTATAGCAATTATTTCGTGATGAATCAAATTGCCTATTCTGCTTTAGGATATGGCACTTCCACGACAAACCTTTTCGTCACAAATCTATAGGCCTATACATGATCGACAAATCGAAAAACATGTTTGTAATGGTCAATAAGCACGGACTGCACCATTCTGTATTTTATTCTTCTTCCCTTCGCCACACAGTCGCGCTGTTTGCACAAGTGACGCGTCTCTGCTCATCATTCTGTCAAGGTGAAAACTTCAGTGAAACAAGGTAGTCCGTGATGAACAAAACCATTTCCCAGCACAAATAAAGATATACAGTCTTTCGCGTAATACCCCTCTAATTGAATTGCTGTCGCTGCCCAGGCCTAAAAAAAAAGAAATAAAAAAACCCATTTGACTATTAACGCTGCATCTTGGTTTGACACATACCAGATGCATTCTTCTCTAAATTATTCTGCTGACTTCTTGAATTTGAAATGAGCTTTGTGCCGGAGGTCTGCTCTGTGTATAGTCATTGGATCACTTTCTATAAATTGACCTGGCCCTTCGATGTGAAATAAATAAAAGCATGTTATTCTTATTTGGAGGCTGGCGTGACGCAGGCTGCAGCTCCATAAGGTGCACAGAGTAGATGACATGCAGAGAGCCAGAGACCAGCCAGTCGGTCCAAAACGGTCGCAACATGAAGCCCGTTTATACTCTACAAACAGGCCCCCCATCTTCAAGCTCTTACCTCGTATCATATTTCTTTGGATACATAAGTGTGCGCACGGGCGCACGCACGCACGCTCTCTCTCTCTCGCTCTCTCGCTCACACACACACACACACACACACACACACACACACACACACACACACACACACACACACACACACACACGTGCACGAAGACGCTTTGGGCCCAATAAGTCTGCCTCATTACTACCATGTTGCACAGAATCTTTAGAGATATTGCACATTTTCAATTATTCATACGATACCTCTGAATTAGTTTCCCATTGTGGCTATTGTAGCGATACATTTTTTATCCTTTTCACGGCATTGTTAAGTTTTACGCTTGTTTGAGCTAATGAGCGAGGACTCCTGGTGCTCTATGTTTCCCCTGAGCAACAGTTACAGAATTCCAGGTTCCCAGTTCCCCACGAAATGGGAAAAATAGCAATGGGAGATACAGTGGGACTGGGACTGCAGGGAGAGCTCACGAGAAGCTCTGCAGGCAGCAACGGATTTCCTAACTGCATGGGTTTAAATAATTCACAGCCTCTGTTTTACCCGAGCAGCCGAGGGATGGTTTTGCACGATGAGGCGCAATGCACATGATGCCGTTTGCAAAACATTTCCTTGGATAAATAAATACCCGCCTCCTGTGAACCACATTCGCTTCGTCGCATCTAAGTTTCCTCCTCTCCTGAATGAAGCCACATTTGTAGCCTTTTATAGCCATTTGACTTGTCGTAATAATTTTATGTAAATATGTTCTATATTCCCCACAAATGTTAGAATGTGTTGAATGGTCAACCATTGTAGTTAAATCCCCTTTTTTATTTTTTATTATTGAATCAATTCGATTTTATTTATTTTACTGTACTTAATGTACTTCATTAAAATGTTTAGCTTAAAGGTATACAGGCCTTTTTTGTAGTAGAAGTGTAACCTGTTGTCTTTCTTGAAAAGCGCATCTGCATGAGAAGGCTAAAACAGCAGGTATGGCGCCATAATAAAATATTTAGCCCTGTTTTGTAAGTAAAAACATTGTAAGGCCTATATTTTCCTCAGTGGAAACAAAACAGCATGATCTGTGTTAGCTGCTATACGTCTGCGTGCTTATATGCATGCGGGACTGCAACAAATGAATCGAAATAATGTAATTGACATAGCGTGGCATATCCTTTCCTTTCAATGACAAAAAAATCGCATGGTCAAACTCCCACCCTTCGGAAAAACAACAACAACGAATGCCAAGATGTAGGCTAATATGTTGAGTTGAATCCCTGGCATGCAAAGGTCTGATCTCACTTGAAATAACACTGTCAACCATAGCCTATAACAACGGAGTGATTCTATTTTCTAAATAACTTTAGATGGTTATATTACCAGCTTAGAGGCTATAATGTCTGACTAATGTCCTTGCATTTCTGTTGCTTACTTTAAACTAAAGAATGCGCTTGCCCGTCAAAATTGTGAAAAGGTTTACCGTACGGACAAATATTGCCTTCTCCAAAGACCGCAGACTCGTTGTTTTAAACAACTATACGGTGAGAAATAACGATTTAAAATGCTGTTTACCACGCCTATTTTAAGCCTTAAAAGGCATTTTGTGGCTAAGTCAAAATCACTGGTGTGTGACTTGTAAATGCCACATGTAGCCTCACTGCAAACTCCAAGTGTAATTCCCAACACTAATTTTCACGCACGCACGCACACACACGCACACTCACACACCACGCGCGCGTACACACACACACACACACACACACACACACACACACACACACACACACACGAGAGAGACATGAGTCAGAGAGACACATGCATCGATTCATATATATGCTTACCTTCATTATGATGACCATAACTCTATCCATGTATATCCTGCATTAAAATGATAACTGATAACTATATGCCCACAGCGACATCATCATCATCGCCACCATTCGAGGCTATCATATATTTAATATATATATTATAATGAACGACGAGCATCGGACGAACCTTTCTCCCCCGGCCCGCACTGAGAGTTGTCTTATTTGTCTATAGACTCAAACTGTCCAACAGCGAATTAATTGTCGACGACTTTTCCTTTTAAAACTGCATATGGGTAAGATGGTATATATAAGATAGGATACTTTATTGGCAATCAATTAAGGATGGAAGCTATATAGAGTGCACAATAATTGATAAATGCAAAGTTGTATATAAGCCTATATGTTTAAGTTATAGGCCTAATTAGTCAGAGTAATTAGTCAGAGATTTTTATTTATTTATTTGTATTATTATTATTATTATAAAACCTATATCCCATCTTTAAAACAAAGCCAGCGAAGCCAAATTATTTTGTGGTAAATTAGTGTCATTTCAGCATAAAGCAAACATTGTACACCTAATATAATTCTTCGTCTTTCTTTCTGACCGGCGACGCGCAGACATGCACGTGGAAGTGAACCCGGACACTCCAGTGGCCCCTGTTTGTTTTCCCATCCACGTGCTGAAACTATATATGCGAGCCAACAAAAAGATGCTGTAATCCATCCATCCTGCACAGCAAAAAATCCTCCGTAAGTCTGAAAATGGGTAGGCCTATACATTTTGTACACTTTCGGAGTGAAATGAACACGGAGGATTTTACTGTGTGCCGCCCTTCTCTGGCTCTCGCCGTGGGACCATCATCTCAACATGAGACCAGAGAACCGTGGACACATTTATTGCAGATGTGCAAACCTGTAACTTAATTTTGTCTTGCTCAATTCTGTTGCGCATGCTCTCGTTAAAATGAGCTTGAAAGACTCCCTTGTTGTAGTAAAGGTTAGCTAAAGTGAATTTGACATATAGGCTATATAGACTATAGGGCAATAAACCAACTACAAGTCGGTCCAACAAAATGTTTAGGTTGTGGACAGTTCAACGTGAATTTGTAGCGAGCATGCAGACACCAACACAGGATTTGTCTTCAGTGCCATTTGACCTTGGATTCCTTATCTATTAAACCCCACGCAGTGACATCTGTCTATAAAGTTGCAGGTTTATCATTAACTGTATCACCCAACAGTGAACTGCTGTTGTATTGACACAGGGCATCTATTAAAAGTGTGTGTGTGTGTGTGTGTGTGTGTGTGTGTGTGTGTGTGTGTGTGTGTGTGTGTGTGTGTGTGTGTGTGTGTGTGTGTGTGTGTGTGTGTGTGTGTGTGTGTGTGTGTGTGTGTGTGTGTGTGTGTGTGTGTGTGTGTGTGTGTGTGTGTGTGTGTGTGTGTGTGTGCGGGTGCGTGTGCGCGCGAGGCTTCGCGTGCGTGAGAGAGAGAGAGAGAACATCATCTATATTATTAGGCTACTTATTAACATGTATCAGTGGCATGGACTTCAACTTGAACGGATTATCTGTAGGATGATACTGCACATGGCAGCCATAGGGGGTATACATGTTTTATGGAGAAAGCGATATAGACTATATATACGTTGTTCTCAAAGCAAAATGAATCGTTGAATCGCCACAACATGTGAATATTTTAATTAAAAACAATATCTCCTTTAGCGTGTATACTTTTAATATATATAGCCTATATAACCTTAGCGAGATATAGAGCCCACAAAATGCTTGCCAAAGGTCAAATTGGTTTTGACGCCCCCGTACCCCCTCCTCCCTCCCTCCCTGCATGCAGCGCTGTTTCTCTCTCTCTCTCTCTCTCTCTCTCTCTCTCTCTCTCTCTCTCTCTCTCTCTCTCTCTCTCTCTCTCTCTCTCTCTCTCTCTCCCTCTCTCTCTCTCCTCCCCTCTCTCTCCTGCTCGCCTCCCTCCGCCCTCAACCCGCTGCCTGTCAGTCAGCGCGCCCGTTGGCACGGGGAAGATTGAAAGTGACACACTCTGCTTGTATACCTTTTCACCGATCATTACACCGTTAACGGGACGCTTCGCGCTAAATGCTCTATTGATCGATGTTTGCGGCTCGGGGTCCACAACATCCACAACCAAGTTGGGTTTTACGCGAGCATTTCCTGATCACTCTACTGCGCTGCGCGCTTTTCTTCTACTTGCGCGCTGATGAAGCCATGAGTTCAGAGGAGGACAGTTCGGTGCCATAGTCGTGCTTTAGCGAAAGGACACGAAACGTGCGAGTCGGTGCGACGACATCAAATATTCAATTTTTTTCTCTCCACGCATCAAGTTCAGACTTCCATTCCGTGCTCATGTCCAGAGAGGGTCCCCGCGACATCACAGCCAAGTCAAGCCACTGGTTTTGAGAAAGTCTCTCTCTCTCTCTCTCTCTCTCTCTCTCTCTTCTCTCTCTCTCTCTCTCTCTCTCTCTCTCTCGTGCTCCATCTCTCACTCACCACTACTTTTCCACAGACGATAAGCACGCGCATTCTCCGTCCATCTCCGTGTCCGATCTTCTTCTCCATTGTTTCTTTCCGTCTTGGCGCACGCCGCTCGGTTCTCCACGGAGAAGTTAGTGAGGACTTCAGGTCCCTGACCGCGGTCCATCCAACTCCAAGAGCCCGTTCAGCCCAGCCCTGGATTCGATACTTTTGATCAATGGACAGAGCCTCGGCCAGCAGCGATACAGGCACGCCATAAGCAGTAAGTACGAGAGAACATTGCCAGCGCACTCCACACTCGCAGTCACCCGCCATCAATTTGAAGAAATCTCGATGCAGTCTCTTATGTTTATGATAGCATGCTTGTCTGTAAGTGGCGCAACTCCGCTGCTCAGTGCCGTCGCAATTTGAAATGTGGGAGAAAACCAGAGCAATTATGGAACGTGAGTGACAATCAATAGACTATTGCCCTAATAACTTAGGCCAGTTAATAATTACAAACTACAAGATTGCTAACAATATAGCCTAATAATGACAATAACAATGATTTATACCTGACAGTCCTCTTTCAAAGTTCCAATCCAATTATAGGCTCGATTAATATTAGGCTATTATTATTAATCATTATTATTAGTAATAGGCTAATAATAATAATAATAATAAAAACAACATTAATAAAAACAACAATAATAGTGATAATAACGTTCCATATTATTAATAATATTTTGAATATTTGATTTTGAATTTCAGAATTATTATCATCATCATTATTATTATTATTATTAGTCGTATTAGTAGTATTAGTGTATAGTAGCAGCAGCCTAGCAGTATAATAATCTTAAAATGATTATATTAACGCTACTTTTAACAGTTACAACAAAGTTTAACAATGTTTTTACAATTATGGTATAGTAAGTGATTATAATATTTGATACAGTTTTCCTTTCTGTATACAGTTACGTGGCTATTGTGAATTTGTGATTGCATCTTGTTAATTAAGGTAATTAGCCTTGTTGTAGGCCTAATTTGACAGCTTTTTGTTTTCTTTTTAGTTATAATAAAACTGCGTTCTGTTTACGAAACAACAGAAGAGTTATAATACAGAACTTTGATTGTAATAGCAGCTGCTACTGCAAAATGTTGGGCTTTAAGGCCAATATTATGTTTTAGTGATTTAGAAAATAGATTAATATGCTCATTCAAAGCACCAGGTGTTATACCTCCCCAACAACAATAAGAAACAAACAAACAAACAAACATTTCTTGGATTAGGATAATTGTGTGTGTGTGTGTGTGTGTGTGTGTGTGTGTGTGTGTGTGTGTGTGTGTGTGTGTGTGTGTGTGTGTGTGTGTGTGTGTGTGTGTGTGTGTGTGTGTGTGTGTGTGTGTGTGTGTGTGTGTGTGTGTGTGTGTGTGTGTGTGTGTGTGTGTGTGTGAGAGAGAGAGAGAGAGATCTGGACAGAATTCAATTAATATAACTATTCACAGGAAATAAATGATTTTCTTAAAAATAAACAACTGTGCGTCACTAAATTACGAAAATGCTGTCCACTGTTTAACTTTTTAATTTATTTCTGAACCATTTGTCCAAAAGGTGTTGATGGAGTTACTAATTAACATTTTATTTTCTTAAGTGTGAAGTTAAGTATGAAGAATCACGTCAAGCAAGCTAGGGAACATAATCATAAATAAAAAAGTATATGGAGCAGAGGGGTTATTTTAGTGTAAGCATAACATTAAATGTTATACGAAAAAGTTAGGCTTATATACGAGCATGCATGCAAGGTAACAAAAACCTGAAATGATCAATAGGTTTCTTGATTTAGTAGCATGATATGTGTGTGAAGAACACAAAAAAGTGCAAGATGCCATTCCAGAGTTAAAAGTCACCGTCTAAATGCCAAAGCACATGCAGGTCTCAGACTCAGGCGGAGTTTTTTTTGAGTAAAAATGCCCACTTTCTGTAATCAATACAAACTGAAGGTAAATGCGTCTGGCAGGCTAAATGAGAAACAGTCGCTCCTCGGCGATCACGTCAAAAGCAATAGTTTGTGCTCCACTAAACAGTAGGCTTAAGGCCATTTTTTTTTACCAGAGATTAAATTCTCGAGTAGGCCTAAATTGAAGAGATAGAACTTTGCTCAGCTCTTAAGCACGGTAACACGAATATACGGGCCAGATAACTTCGTAGGCAAACAACACCAACAGCACATCAGAGGAGACTTGTAAACTTCACCCTTGGGGAATAATATAGGCCTGTTTTGCACGTCACCGTCGACCATTTTCTCCTGTGCATTTGTCTCTTCTTTTACTATAGGCCCTGGCCTACACACTGACCCCCAACAAGCTTCAGAAAAATCTCCGTGCGAAGCCCGATGAAAAATGCATTCGTTTCAGTCCATGTGACGAGTGAAGCTTTTTCATTAACGCCAGATCTCTCTGTTTAAACTTATAAACATTGCTTAGATGTTGAGAGTTGCAGCACAGCCGCGCGCACTTTGGGATTTGAAGGGATTGACCTGTGACGCTTTTTAAAGTGCGTATCAAAACAGAGGGGAAGGGAAGCCATACGTTTTCACCATGATGTCCCCTATATCGCTTTCTCCCGTTTACTTTGGTTTCACCGATCGAGCTTTAGCATTAATGTGCAGTGTCACTGGTGACTGTTCTGCCATGAAGGCTACCATATAGTTGAACATGTTATGGTGACTTTATGGAGGGCGGTCTAGGCTTACTCTGCACCGTAACTTTTGTAGACCGACTGGATGGGCCAATTGCAGCAGATATAGTCTAATGATGTTGTTCATTATGTTATACAACGCAATTCTGAAGCTACATTTACGTGAATTTATTTAGGCTTATTATTGCCCTTATACACATTGCTAAAAACGCCATCCATTTTGAAAATGAGGAACATGTCAACTGAACTGCCCCCTTAACGTGTCCAAAAGAGTATCATATAATCCCCCCTGCAGTATCCATTTCCATACATCCAGACCATGTCCAATTTTCCAATGCATGTCGGTTTTTTTCCTGGTCCTTTCTGGTCTCTTCTTCATCCCTTTCCTGTGTGAACCCAGTTATCGGTTCACACATATCAAGGGTGTGTCTGTGCTATTAAAGTGAAGATTAGATAGTGGGGAAGGTCTGTGGGGAGAAAGAAGGCTCACTAATGATACTCCTTCTTCTCTATCTGGCATGGGAGCCATCCTTCCCCACGCTCTCCCCATTAAAGATATAGCTAAATCTATCATCACTCACACATCTGCGGCTTGCAATTCATGTCGTTGGTGGATTCACATATTGAAGCGCCTGCATCTATTGGAAGACTAAATGTTTAAGTATAGTATAGTGGACACGAGACCTGTTTCTGTTTCTCCACCGTGTTCTTTGTACGGTCACTTCGACGTCTTTTTTTCTCTCCTCACTCACAGTTATTCCTTTTTCTGGCGAGGATGGCGCACGTTGTGGTGGATGGGTTTGGCGTGTGTGACTGTGTGTGTGTGTGTGTGTGTGTGTGTGTGTGTGTGTGTGTGTGTGGTATAGATGTGGAATGTAAGGGCAGTCGCAGTAAAGTTATTTTTTTACGTAGCGGCCATGTTCATAGAGCACATAGCACAAAACACTGTGGCTACTAATCTTTAAATCTCTCCAAAATAGTGCGCTTCTATAGCACTATTTTGGGACTGGCTTCATTTTTTAAGGAGGGGGGGGGCTCTGCTTATTTACGCGCGCGCGCGCGTGTGTGTGTGTGTGTGTGTGTGTGTGTCTTTGTTGCACTTTTGTAACTTAAGCATGCACGCGTGTTTGCCTCAAGGCCTTATTTGTCTCTCGTGTGTGTGACTGCATCGTGTGAGTCAGTGTGTGGTCCATGGAAGTGTCACAGCAGAGAAGCTGTGTAGCGCGCCTGCTGTGGTTGGTGCGGCGGAGTGTATATGAATGCGTGTTCGTCTGTCTGTGTGCGTGCAGTCAGTGTGTCTGTGCGCGCGTTTATGTGTATGTGTGTGTGCGCGCGAGCGAGCGCACCCATCCCCTCGCCGACGACGTCGAGGGGTGAGGCCATAAACCCTGTGCTGTTAACTCTTTACCCTGTATTATCAAATGAGATGTTTACGAGTGCGCTAAACATGTTCACCAGAAGGAGCTCCGTCTCGCCCCCTCACGGCAGTGATTTTCCTCCCTTTAACTGAGAGAGTGTGTAGGCCGGGCCTATACAAAATGATGGACCCGTCAAGGGCCGATTTGGTTCTATATGTGTACACTGTCAGCATTATTCTAATTTGAAAAAAAAAAAAACCTAGAATGTGATTGTCAACAATAAAAAATAAGAGCCCCTTCAGGGTTTTACTGTGTGTGCGTCCATGTGCGAGTGGCTGGTGGTGCCATGGGCGCACTCTGTGTGGAGCACAACATTTGCGCAATATTAGCGTGCTTGCCACAAAGGTCTCTCGCCCCCTCACTCCAGCTCTCACCACATCATAGCGCTCTCCCAGTAACACATCTGATGGCCATAAACAATACATTCCACAATAATGTAATCTTCCTTCGGAGCAATCATTTTACTCATAAACAGTCACATAAAAAAAAAAAAAAAGTTTAATTTTGCCCTCCATTTTGTTTTCAGACCCTTTTAATTCTGTGAAACCATAAATTACAGAGTGAGGCCTCCCCTTGAATGTGTGTGCATTTATGTGTGGATTGTCGAGGTGCAAAAGATAGGCTAATGAACGTCCTGTCAGCTTTGATGACATTGATGTGAGTGAGTAGGCTATAGCCTATATGTATATGTTCTATATACCATATGGAGTGCCAACATGTGCTGTGTTCAAGTTCATTTTTTGTGATTAAGATGATGATTCGGCACTTAACTTTTACCAATGCGGCCTACATCCCAAGATGCACGCCTGTGCTTCATGTGAGGCTGTGTGTGTGCAGTGTGTGTGAGGACTGTGAGAATCCAGGAGATTTCTTTGGGGGGGGGGAGACTCCCCAAAAGCGGGGGTCTGGGGGTCATCCCCCACAAATGTTTTAACAGAGACATTTCCTGTGTTCTGGTGAATTTTGATACTTTTATCAGGCTTGCTTTACTAGCATTGGAATGGGTACAGTTTCAGCCATTAAAACGCAAAAATATAGGTCTACAAAAAATGGATGACTGAAGAAACGTGAGACCCATCTTTAATAATTAATTATTTAAGTGAACATCTCTGTATATGATTGCATGCACTGCCCAGACCCCCAGAAACTATTTAACATAGTAGATTTATATGTTCCATGTGTTCTGGTGAATTTTGGGAGTTTGATAACAACTCCAGGAGCCAGGGTTGCTGACAGCCCTGCATGGTGCGTGCGTGCGTGCGTGCGTGCATGTGTGCGTGTGTGCGTGTGTGTGTGTGTGTGTGTGTGTGTGTCAGACAGCAGGGCTTTTAATACCCCACTCTCCCTCCCTGCATGTTTTTATCTGAATGTTACAGATCAGTCAATACCACGATAGCCCTGCTATAAAAGTGGATCCTCAGTTGGTAGACCATACAGCCTATCTGTCTGTGGACATTTTCCTATAGTGACGCCTCATTCACTATCAGCGTTAATAATGACCTCACAGGCCCTCTCTCTCTCTGTGTGTGTGTGTGTGTGTGTGTGTGTGTGTGTGTGTCTCTTTCTCTCTCTCTCTCTCTCTCTCTCTCTCTCTCTTTCTCTCTGGGCCTGGTTTGCATGCTTAAGAGCACAACCATGTATTAGTGTCATATCGCAACGGTAAAGTTTAGGCTGAGGTAGCCTGAGAAGCAACAGTGCAGACAACCTAATATGTAAGTTTTATCCCTATTTCCCACCTTTCTGGGAGGTGGTGGGTAACATTTATTGTTTTGGTCCTCTCCTCTGGTTTATCGTATTGTATTTGATTGTGTTTTTATAGTTTATAGATTTTTGGGAGAGTTCATATAATATAGTATTAGTTTATATAGTGCGTATACAGTTATTTTTGCGATGCACAAGGCAAACAAGTTATTGAATGTATTACTGTTTCCCGCATCCTCACTCCTAACTTTCTGAATGTGTCCCATTTCAAACATGCCTGTGTTAATACAGTGTGTGGACTGTTGACTGTGTGGAGTGTGTGTGGATGGGGGGGATTGGACGGAACTAATACCGCCATCTCCACGGTACACAGGTTTCCTCTGCGTTGCTCCTTACAGCAATAACATTGGTCCATGAATCTTTTTATTTGTCAGCCTATATACATTACACCTTAATGTCAATTTTGTGAATCCGATGATTCCATTGTGAGGAGGTTTCATGAAAAATCTGCACACACAACACTTCCCAACGTTTTCTGTGCGTCAAGAGCTTGCCGTTCTCATGTGCTGGGAAATCATTGCCAGCCTACGTAAATCTCATCGAAACATGTCGTTTTACGTAGGCTGGTGTCGATTTTACAGCGCTGACAGAGTGAGCTCTTGACACACAGAGTTATGTTTTCTGTTTGTAACTGTGTTTTTAATTATGCTGCTGCCTGTCGTGGCCAGGACTCCCTTAAAAAAGTGGATTTTCATCTCAATGGTGACTATACTGGCTGAATAAATGTAAAATAAATAAGGACGTGTTGTTAAGTGATGTGTCTGACGCATAATCAATCTGAAAGTTGGATGCAACTTCAGTGCATGAAGAAATGTTTCTAACCCCCAGATTCCCGTTGGAAAAGCGGCTAGAAACGGAACAGATTAAACAAAACAGAATAAAAGTGAGACAGAGTGAATGAGAGTGAGCCGAAAAGGAGAGAAAACAGAATCTTCTGGTGACAGGGAATAAGAAAAATGGAAATTGGGAAAACAGTGTTCATAGTGAAGTTCCAATCCCTCTGTCGTAGCCCTTACTTTGCACTCTTTACAGCAGTCATTATACCATATATGTCTTTGAAACGGATGGGAGTACCAATCAGTGTTTGTCAGCTGTCTGATTTGTAGAGTTTAGACTGGCTTTGAATTACATGTTAGCCTCTGTTTGTGTGTGTTTACGTCTTTGAGCTCGACATATTGTTTATAGGTGTGTTTGCTGTTGTGTTTGTACGCTTCTATTTTTCTGGGTGTGTCTGCATTTTCCTCTGCAATCTTGTATTTGGCCCCTGCTACGTATTTGTTATGTCTAGAACGTGTAATGATGTGGAATATGATAGTAGCTTATCTTCAAATCTTGATGATATCGTACTATCAAAGAAAATGTTAGCTTAGAAAAACTGAAGGGCCCATATATTAGTGTTTTTCTGTGACCTTTAGCCACAGCAGAAATAAGGGATTTGGAATATGTAATAATATAGGATGTGATAGCATCTTATCCTTAAATGTAAACGATACAACTTTATTGTCAGCTTGCACTGAAATTTGTTTTGCGTCCATGACGTCACCGTTCAATCAACAGACAAGACATACATTACAAAATGGTAGACATTACAGGACAAAAATCACAGAAACAATCAGGAACGAGAACATATCCAATGGTTTAACAAGACAGACAAACAAGTTCTTTAGTCTGTTTTTCTTAAATGTAGGGACTCTAAACCGCCTCATGGGGGGCAACAGTTGATATTCATCATTTAAAACATGTAAGGGGTCAGAAGAGATACTCCTCGCAAGTCTAAGCATGCTCTTGGTCTGGGCCAAGATGTCTGGATGTTGGTGTAATGTAATCCTAATACCATTATAATAGCAACTATCAAGGATGAAGACAAAACGTTCAGTCGTAGCACGGTATTTTTGTATTTCACTGATGGCAGTTGCTTCAGAGAAGCAATACAGTATGTTGAGAAATATGGCCCGACCCTTGGCGTTATCAAAAAAGACATTAAATTGGTAACTGTTCTTATCGTGTCTCTATTAACTGGCTCTACTATCTTCAGCCTTATCAAGAAGTACTGCAGATGGACATGGGCTGCTATGTAGGATGTACAAAGACACCCAACCGAGTAATTAAACACTGCATTATCTGCACTGCTAAATGCATAACATCAGAGCCATTGATAAATTATGTATGGTCATAAGAAAGCTATCATGTCCTTTGCCTACACTTGCCTAAAGTGTGTCTTTAGGGCACAAGTTATCGCCCAACACACCCATAATAATTGTATAAAATGGATTAGCATTTATCAGTGTGTGTGTGTGTGACCATGGAGATTTATGTGCAAAACAATGGTGACACCTGGACGTATATAGGCCCACACCCTGTCTATTAGAGAATACATAGTGGATCGGAACCTCTTTTAACTGTGAGTTATTTGTTGGATACTATGGATATGTGAGCCTAGACAAGGCTGGAACCAGATCAGGCCTTTTGTAGCTGACAGGCGAATCTGGGAACCCTTCAGCCAAAAAAACGAAGGAATAAACAGCGCCCTGTTTACCTTTTGAATGTGCCTCTGGGGACGGCGCCAAGCAGAATGTGGATAGCAGGATGTTGCCCGTTTTGCTCTGCCTTAGGCCCTCCTCTTCTGGTGGGGCGCCTATGTTTTCATTCCCACTAACAACAACGTATACACGTTCTGAATGTCCCTGCCGACAGATTCAGTATAGTGTATACCTCGGAAACCGTTCTTGAGAGATTACAGACAGGCAAACGGACAAAGAGAGGCCAGGACACCCTTGTTCTGGAGTCTGGAGAAAACACTGAGACAATGCTCTTCTTCGTGCACTGCATGCTGCTTCTGTCTGGATCACACATTCATATTTAATGCACACTTACATTCTTCAAATTCAATATTATTTTCAACTCCAAAAGGCAACACTAGTTTGAGGAGGATTTGGAGATGAGATCCTGAAACCCTTATCAGCAGTTCAGCACCGGAGAGAATGATTTAATACATACAAATACATACAAATAATCATTTTACTGCCACTTTATGAAATTATGAAATTTAACCTTTCTGTTGGTTTTGACTGAACTTGAAGGCCCAATGAATCCAGTACTATTTAAATTAGGTTATATTCACATACTTAAAGACTTTAATTTGAAGATGCAAATGCTATTTGCGACTTTCATATCATAATAAAGCAAAATAGTGTTTAAAAATAATTAGTCTGTTCTTCTAACAAGAGTCGATTCAATCATCTCCACTTGCAATTAATTACATTTTTGTATTTTTGTTCGTGTTTGTATCACTCGGTTGAGCCAATAAAAGCTCTAAAGTTAATAACGGTTTGGATGAGGCTGTCGATCCACTTTCAGACACTACACAGGATAGGAGACAAAAAAATGCATAACAGGACAACAAAAATAATTTATCTCTTGCATCAATGCCCTCCAAAAAATTGCAAGTGGCACACAGGATGTGTAGCAAGATTGAGAGATGCTGAGCTATATTTTTGTGTGTATGTGCCTGCTTGTCCTTGGTGAGATGCTGATAGTGTGTGTGTGTGTGTGTGTGTGTGTGTGTGTGTGTGGTTGTGTGTGTGTGTGTGTGTGTGTGTGTGTGTGTCGTACGATGGTGAGATGTCGGTGAGTCTTGATAGGGATCGTCACTCGTGATAGCAACGATTCAGGTTAGGACCTGCTGGGGAGGAGAAATGTATTCTCTCATATTAAATGTAGGGTAAGTGATTTCTCTTCGGTTAAAATAAGTGTTAAATAGCTCTATATTCTGATAGCACTATTCAGTTGCAGGACATGTCCATGTCTCTCCAGGTCTTTTACTCATTTTATCCAATCAGGATATAGAGAACTCAGACAGAATACAAATTAAACAAGTGAAATTGGAAGTGAATATACAAAGAAATGAGCAGAAACAAACACTATATAAAAAAAAATGAATCTGATAAACCCTCTCTCCTGATTGGCAGATATTCCGTCACCTACCTGGAAATGTATTTTCTGTTTATCAAAGAGCTGGAGAGACACTGAGCAAACACGAGCAACCGTCCATTACTGGTCAGAATACCGCACTTTATTATTAACTGCCTCTATTGATAGGTTGGAAGTAATCTGACAGGAAATTGGGTGAGAGATGGGGGGGGGGGGGACACGCGGCAAAGGCCGTCGGTTCCGGGAGTCGAACCTGCGGCACGCCGTCAGGCTGGCTCAGCAGCCTAAGGTGCCCAGACGGTTGAGCTACAGTATAACCGTCTGGGCCCGCACGTTAACCTTTAACCAAACAATATCACTTACCTTTTATTCAGGCAAATCAAATGGTATTCATGTCGTTACCTTTTCTGGTGGCCCCTCACTCGACTTCTTCTGTTCGTGAAAAAAATTCCACACTTGCAATACTGTGAATAGGGGGGAGGCATTGGCTTTTACAATGTAAGTTGTTCACAATACTGCGGGTGTTTTTCTTTCATCCAGTGTTCCAGTTTCCCTTGTTGTCATGCACCTTGCTAGTGTCAGTGTGTAAAGTTGAACCAGAACCCCATACTCATCTTGTCTTCACATGCCACTCCTTCTGTGAAATGAAGTTGGCCAGATTGCTATTGGGGTGGAGGGGAGGGGGGGAGCAGATGTTTCTTGAAGTTTACATCATACTGAAGAGGGCTTCAAGAGCTGCCTGTTGAACATTGTCTGCATTTTATTGTCACAAGCAGCCAGCAATTAATTCAATGTCTCATTATATTCCTTTGTTCTTCGCCATTGCTGTTAGCATTGTTGAAGTCACAATTTGAATTATAGCTACCACTGACTTAGCTCACACCCAAGCACGCTTTCCTCAGCTTCATTCTATCAGCTATAGCTTTTCTTTTTTTTCTTTTTTCTTCTTCTTCTTTCCGTGCTGGTCTTATTCAACTTTGCCACTTGCGTTTTTCTGGTCCCTTCGTTCGTTCCAACACTTTTTAAATTAACCCCAAGGCTAATGTTTTTAATTTATTTTTCATTTTGAGAGGTCTCCCAAGTTCTTAATTCTTCTCAGATTGGAGGAAGAGGTTTTCCTTTTTTATTTTGTGGTTGTGGATCGTGGTAGTGGGTGTTTTTTCAGCATTAGTAGAGAAAAGAGATGGGAGAGAGAGAGAGGGAGAGAGGGAGGGAGAGAGGGAGGGAGGGGGGAGAAATAACGAACATAAAGGATGTAAATGCAGAGAGATGGAGCAAGAGATACAGAGAGGAGGGCAGAGAAATGAAGAGACAGTGAAACGGACCGCGTCATCTTTGTGGGGAAAGAGCTGCAAAAACTATGAAAGAGGCAGGGTGTTGTGGGAGTACTAATGCGGGGTACTAATCAAGCACTGTGAATATGCCACACTCAAACATTAACCATGGATTCGCCCCTCATTTGTTTTGTTGATTTGCAGGCCAGTGTCACTCAGTACACTGACCCCTCTGTTGTTTTTCCACTCAAAATCTGGTCGCTAACTCCATTTCCATACTCTAATACAAAATTCTCTCTCTCTCTCTCTCTCTCTCTCACTCTTGCTTTGCCTCGCCATTTTCCATTTTTATTACGCCAGCCCCCCTCTGTCTGTCTGTCTGTCTGTCTGTCTGTCTGTCTGTCTGTCTGTCTGTCTGTCTGTCTGTCTGTCTGTCTGTCTGTCTGTCTGTCTTTTTATTACCCCAGCTCTCTCTCTCTCTCTCTCTCTCTCTCTCTCTCTCTCTCTCTCTCTCCCCGTGGTGTGGGGTCACACATGCTGGCAGGTGGTGTCCGGGGACTCGTATGTAAATACAAGCAGTCCATTTGGCCTGGGCGAGCTGGATGCTCTTTGGTACTTGGCAGTTGTCCCCTGTCTGGCCTGGCAGGTTTTTCTAATGGGCATTACCCATATTAGACGTTTGGCTGACGCTCTCTTATCAGGGGACACTTGAGGTCCGTGTTCGCACGTGCATGTGCACGCGTGCACGGAGAAAACAAGGTGCATGCACGCGATGCACGTGCCCAGATTACAAGCACACTGATGTATAGTTATACGCATACTCACCACCCACACTAAACTATACACACGTAAGCCACGGCACCGCACAACCCCCTCTTACCCACATTGGCCAGTTTACATTCTCCACAAACACTGATGCAGAACGTCTCTCTCTCTCTCTCTCGCTCTGTTCCTAACTCTCTGGGTTTTAACGTAGCTCAATCCACTCCGCTGTCGTCAACGTTTGTCTGTCTGTCATCTCTGTGTGGGTTCGTGGCTGATTGGGCGTCATGGCGTCATGACATCACCCTCCTAGTTGTATCTGCACGTGAGAGCTATCAGTCCACGTCCCACTCCTGCTGCTTCTGAGAGGCCTGTATACGTATACCGTTTGGTGATTCTACAATTGAAAACGGTACAACCGAGTGACATGCATTTGTGTCAGCCCTATAGCGTGCGTCTTTGGTTTACATTGTCCTGCAACCTTGTCTGTCTGTTTATCTCTTCTCGCTTTTCACCTGGCTCTCCCCCCCTCTATCTCTCTCTGTCTCCATTGTCCATTCAGACCCATTCCCTCTGGCTGGAGTTCCCCCAGGTGTGTGGAGGGGGATGGAGCATGGCGCGGAGTCCCCCATCATGCAGGACAGTCCTGAGAGGAGGGGTGGCAGCAGCCCTGACCTCGCCAGCCTCCCTCCCCCGGGGAAGAAAGGCCGCTTGGAGCTCAACGGGAGCCCCACGGAGCACGCCCGCCTGCGCCACAACGGGTTCCCTCGGAGACCCCTGGGAGGTGAGCATAAATACAGTACAAAGGTTGCAAGTTGTACATACATTGGTTCTTCATTCATTCATTCATTCATTCATTCATTCATCCATTCGACTTTAAATGTTTTTAGGGCCCTGAATGACAGCTTGAGAACCCAGTGAAGACTGAGCACGACTGAGGGCTAAACATATTGTATTTCACCAAAGTTTTTCTTTTATAGTTTTACTTGTACACACCTCGTGACATTTAAGGAAAAGAATAAGAAGTAATGAACATCAGGTAACAATTGTTTTCTAAATTGGACAGATGAATATACATTGGACTCATATTCTTGCATAGAAATCTCAGGCTTGTGCAATTTCAGCACACAGGCACACAAATTAGCCACGTCCATTTCACCAAGCATTTCAAGACCAAATTTCAGTCCCTATTATACACACAGGACATTGCGTTTGGATAGATCCATTCCCAATGCTGTGTTGTATGGCGGACTATAGTGGAGCTTAAGGCCCAGAGTTGTATTTTATATTAGTTTATACTGTACTGTGTCAGTGTAATCTATAACATTGGACTTACAAAATAAAGGAGCTACTGCCATATAAACATGATTTATACAGCTCACTCTAGGCTATCGATCCCTGCATTCATAAGATTGTGAATGAGAAAGAGTGAGGGTGAGAGAGAGAGAGAGAGAGAGAGAACGAGAGAGAATGCGTGAGAGAGAGGGAGAGAAAGAGCTATCTATATCTGCCTGTAACTGTCTGTTTGTGTTAACTGCAGTGTGTTGTCAAGAATCTCACACATTAACAATGGTGGAATGAGAGCATGAATGAATGGGTGACCCCCACAGATCCACACTTTCATAGTTAAATCATCACTTCAGACTGTACTGTGTAATATGGCATCAAATATAGAGTGGGGCAAATTGCACGGCCTTTAAGGATTACAGCAGCCAAGTCTATGGGATGTTTGTTCCTATGCCCAGCTGATGATAAGAGCGCCCCTCACTTCACACAGGTGTGATTTTTACGTTTGTTTATAGAGCACTAATGACATAAATCGTTTGCCAGCCAAGTCTATGGACTTTGAGGATATATTACAATGTTTGTTGAGAGCACTTTAGAGAGCACTTTAGAGCCAGCCAAGTCTACGGACTTTAATATTTGTTTCGGGCACTTATAGGGCTCTATTTCGTCACCGCTAAACCCCTTATCCCTAAACTTCTTTGCCTTTTTTTTTACTATTTTGAAACTAGCCGATCTATATTGACACGTTGTGAGCTTGTAGATTGGCTATTTTAACAATTCAACAACAACGTTTTTTTTCAAAATAGTAAAAAAAAAAAAAGCCAAAGTTTACGGATAAGGGGTTTAGCATGGACGAAAATAGAGCCCTTAGGGTGCCAGTCTATGGACTTTAAGGATATGTTACTTTGTTTAGAGCAGTTATGACGTAAATCATTTGCCAGCCAAGTATATGGACTTTAATGTTTGTTTGA
>NC_137877.1:11106846-11131846 GCF_963924005.1 Protomyctophum bolini | reverse complement strand
GTGTGTGTGTGTGTGTGTGTGTGTGTGTGTGTGTGTGTGTGTGTGTGTGTGTGTGTGTGTGTGTGACTTTGTGTGTGTGCGCGTGTCATTATGTGATGTACCGGAACTAGCCAATTGCAGACAAGTTCTCCAGTGCAAACTAACATTTCCTTTACCGATATCTGCGCCATTTTATCTCGAGTGTCGGAGGTGGACACTTGCGAATCAAAATAGTTTTTAATAGAAGCTGTCAAAAAGACATTCATGTGGAATGTTTATTGTGAAAATAAATCAAAAATACAAAATACTTTTGTTTTAATAGAAATATTGACCTATATGTCCATGCACATTCAACTCAGTCCAAGCCGGCTTAACTCACATGCACTTTACGCAAACTTTACACTTTTTACACTTTAGTACAAATGAGAGATAAAGCAGAGAGAAAGATGGAGAGAGGTAGACAATGAATGAGAGAGGGAGGAAGACCGTAGATATAATGTGACATTCCTGCCACTCTTTCATGTCTGTAGGTAGAAATTAAATGGCATACAATGCTATTATTATTAGGGCATGCCACCTTTTATAGTTGTAGGATGCTTTTGTCTTTCTGTGCCAAATGCAGTCACTACTATTTAATTAAAAAGATAAACTAAAAACAAACCAACTACAAAGCCATTCTGAAAAAACAAAAGCTCAACAACATTTCTTCAAAGGAAAGGCCTGTTGTTTATTTAGCTTACTTTTAATGCCAGCCAAGGAGAAATACTATTTTTTTTCTTTCTTCACATGGTGGCTTGGCCATCTAATTTCGCAAATGAAAACTCTTCAGATACTATTAAACAAACCCTAGCTAAAAGACCTGCTATTAAAATAAACGTAGGAGGACAGACTGCCTCTTTATGACAGTGAGAACAGGGTTTTCATCTAAGCCCATTTGCAGTCGGTGTTTTTCCAACCACAAAGTGTCTCTCCCTATGTAAACGACTAGCTCAGAATGATGTCCCGCGGAACAGAGGGGTCGAGGCTGCAGCACTGATGTTACGGCGCGGAGACATCCACTCTCCGTGTAATGAGTAGCTTCGACAAGACGTGCACAAACGAAATGCAAGGTCATCTATTTAGAGGCCAGCTAGACGCCGTTCCAGCGTGCGGCGTGCAGTGCAGTGCGCACGGTGCACGGCGCTCTTACAGCGGTCATGAGCACAAGAATGTTTGAAAAACACAACTAAGACACAGACAGAGCCTGTGAAAGTCATTAAAAGACACAACAAAGAGACGGACATGCAGGCATGAGTCTGGCCTCTCTCCACAAGATGAAAATACTGTGTGTGTGTGTGTGTGTGTGTGTGTGCGTGTGTGCGTGTGCGTGTGCGTGTGCGTGTGCGTGTGCGTGTGTGTGTGCGCGTGTGCGTGAGAGGGGGAGGGAGAGAGAGACTTGCATTTCACTCATACCATGTCTGTGGTTGTGTGAATCTACTGTACACATGTATGTCACTCACAACTGCATGTGCTTTTTTTAAAGTACCGGTATACACATACAATGTACACGCTCGCGTGCGTGCGTGCTTGCATGCGTGTGTGCGTGCGCGCGGGCGCGCTTGTCTGTGTGTGTACAGTATGTGTGAGAATGTTTATGAAGTGCAGCAACAAAATAACTCTATAATTTATTGTTGCACACATGGTAGTCATCTGCTTGCAGGACAGTGTCATTTACTGCCGTCGTTTCTAAAGTATGCAGAAAATTCCATCTGGGGAAATTGCTTCACATTGATATAAAATGGCAACAATAGAACAAGAGAGGGCAATATAGTTATTGACATGCACGGCCTGAAATGCTATAGCGTGGTGGTGTAAGTTATAACTCCCCCATTCTCCAGAAGGACCACTGAAGTGGTTGCAGTGACACTATTTGTGTACTACCGTAAAACAATAATGTGTGTGATATAAAAAACAATGTGTGCGTGTGTTTTCACCTTCTTATAAACACATTGGCATTGCCACCTGCAATCCCCTCTACTGCCTCACGGCCAGCAGCCCTTTGACGCTGTCAGCCTCCTTGTTCCCCATGTGAGTTTCCCTCACAATACTGTACCCTCGTCCACACTGCAAAACTGTGAGAATCACTGAGGGTCCATTATTACCCTCTAATAACTACATGCTGTTGCTAATTAGTATGACCCAAACTAATTCCACATAAAAAAAAATATATATTTTGTCTTTGTGAGTCCAAACCATTCAAACTATTTTTGCATGGAAAATATTCCAACTCATTCCAAAATATTTTCTTTCTTTCTTTTTTGTTTTGTCTGCATGTGATAATGACACATTTCAGAATATTGACTGAGGTGTAATTCTGGGTTTGTGACGGTTTGTACCATAGTATAATAGATACACATTGTTATATAAGCCTGTGGTTTAGCTGTGTTATTAGCCTTGACATTCTTTTTCCACCCGCTGGTTATCGCGGATATTATGCAAATATACAACATTTTCCTATGATTGAATCTTTCGTGCTTTTAATAGCAAATGTGTTTTCTTTTTTATACATTCAAACACCAACGTTCAAAAGACAATGTGTCCTTCTTCACTTGCCAATGGAGGGACCATCACAAATTACATTTTTGTGGCATCCGCAGATTTTATTAGTCTAAATACCAGCCTGTTTCTAAGCGAGTTAGAAAAATAAACGTGAGACGTACCCAGTGTGTTATTGTCCAATGAACCCTTGAAATAGTCTTCCTAAATTGTATGGCTAGCATTTGCTATGGTTCGCAGATGAATGTCATTAGTAGCAGTTTTTGCCTTAATGTGTTTGCCAAGTATCAGGGGAGGTCTCCGTCTCTCATCAGTGTGTGTGGAAAACAACGAGCCACATCGGCCCTGTGTCCACATCAATGTGTCTTCTGCAAAAACACTACGCCAGGGGTTTCAAAGGCACGATGAAACGGGACATTACAACTCAACACACACACACACACAACACACACACACACACACACACACACACACACACACACACACACACACACACACACACACACATGCGCACGCGCGCACACACAAATGGCCAGAAGGGACTTGAGCACAGTTCACCACAGTTCAATAACAGTGTGTATATGCACTCATATTGTAAACATACCCATATACCCACAGACACATTGGCAAGCGCCCACAGTGCACACGCACGCACGCACGCATGCATGCACGCACACCACACACGCACGCACACGCACGCGCACACACACACGCGCACACACACACACACACACACACACACACACACACACACAAATGCACTTACATAAAATATTCACATGAAACAGTGCATGCCGTGCATGCACAATCACACACACACACACACACACACACACACACACACAGCCATGCACTTCCTCATGCCGCCAGCGTCTCTCAACTGAATACTTTTTTGTTTTTTAAAAACAAGCGTTTATGTTAAATGAATAATTTCTGGCTTAAATTATACATTTTTTCCTCTGTGGTCTATGACCAAAATTACACAGTGTCCCAGCTATTTTCTCCCTGTTTGAATTGTGTCCTGCATTCTTGTGTCCCAGCGGTGTATTTAAAGTGCCTGCTGAGGACCACGGCCTTTCTTTAATTAGCCTGGCCCAGTAATTAACTGGGAGATATTTGTTTATTTCAATTATAAGGGTCTGAAGGCTTTTATAGAATGGAAGGGACCAGACCTGTATTTTACGGCTTTAGGCAGTTAACAGTTAACAGTGGTCAGTGTGTGTGTGTGTGTGTGTGTGTGTGTGTATAAGAGAGAGACTCACAAGGACAGAGAGAGAGAGAGAGAGAGAGAGAGAGAGAATTGTCAAAATGCCATGTCAAAAAGGCCAGGGAGGGTCACCGCCTGCAGTCCATGTCAGCAATTTACTGGACATCCTAATTTAAACCTATTGTGAATTGCAGTGTTGGACGTTGCACCTTACCATTATATCTTGTAATAGGCCACTTTTGTACTGCTATTTTGCAAAGTCGTGTCCCCATTGGCAGAGAGAGAGAGAGAGAAAGAGAGGAGAGAGAGAGAGAGAGAGAGAGAGAGGCAGCTATAGCACTTTGTGTCACAGAGTTTTGGAACGGAGTGCTCCAGCGGAGACTAGCCCGCCCTTGAACATGAGAAAATGAGAGATTTTCATCGGGAGGAGTTCCTCACGGTGGAATGGTGGATGCTCGGGGGTTTGAGTCAGTCCGTATGGGGTTTCCCTCAGTGCGTGCCAGGGGTTGGAACCTGGAACCAGTTTGTGGGAGAAGTCCCGTGTGCGTGTGCAGCCTGCTGCAGCCATTAAGACTTATTCTAGCATGGGACAATGGGATTACTGTGTGTACACGTGTGCCTGAGTAGTGTGCACGCGCGCGCGCTCGTGTGTATGTGTGTGTGTGCGTGCCTGTGTGTATAAGCGTCAGAGCGAAAGACAAAGAGATGCGTGTCTGTGTGGATGGGCACACTCAGACAAAAGCCAAGCCACCAGTCGGCCACATGAAAGCGTTTCTTAGGGAGGCAGAATTTTAATGTGGAAATGGGAACAATGATTTCTACTTTTAAATGTGGACAAGAAGCAGAGACTGCCTAACAATGGACCAAAATGATGGATCAATTATTAATGCATTTACCATCACTCTCTGAGCATATAATGTGTGTGCGTGCGCACGTGTGCGTGTGTGTGTGCGCACGTGTGTGTGTGTGTGTGTGCGTGTGTGCACGTGTGTGTGTGTGTGTGTGTGTGTGTGTGTGTGTGTGTGTGTGTGTGTGTGTGTGTGTGCGTGTGCGTGCGTGTGTGTGCGTTGGCGTGCATCCTGGCATGTGTTCATGTCCACTGCTCTGTGTGCTGTCATGTCCCTGTCTGAGGGTTTCTGTTTGTTTGCTTATTCAAGCATTGGCTTCCACCTTACTGGGCATTAGTGCCACTGTTTACAGCTGATACACAGACTACAGTGTGTGGACCCGGCACTGTAAAATATGAGTCCATTTGGTTAGAGTTGTACACTGCAGAGCTAAAGGACTTTACTGTGTATGTGGAGGGTATAGCGTGTGCCCTGGAGACTCTTGTGTGTGTGTGTGTGTGTGTGTGTGTGTGTGTGTGTGTGTGTGTACACGCGTGCACATGCACAGGTGCCTGCTTAGTGCCTTGTGAGCTTCTCTTCACTGTCGATGTTGTCTGATTTCTTTGTTCAGTATATAATATATTCCACCATGATTTCTTCTTTTATCTGTGCGCGTAGAAATTGGTAAAGCACATGGACGAAACAGTCAATAAATAATAAATCAAGATGAGCAAATATTCGGTCGGCGCTACATTGGCCTATAGGTTCCTGTGGCGCTCCTTTCGGGTCCCTCCCTGCCCCTGGGTGGGGGGGGGGTGCGAGGGTCCATACTGTGGTCCATGCGGTTGACGTGTCGTCCCCCCCCCCCCCCCCCAACCCTCATGACCAGACAAAGAAGAAAAACGGCCTGGCTGGAATTAAACGTATAACTGAACTACAGACAGACGCAGAAGAAGAAAGAGAAGAAAGGAGAGAGAGAGAAAGAGATCTGAGGCCTATATGGAGAAGAGGAAACCAAAGGAAGACAGAAGGACGGCGGGAGGGAAGGAGGGAGGGAGGGAAGGAGGGAAGGAGGGAGGGAGGGAGGAGCAATAGCAGGCAGAAAGAGAGAGAGAGAGAGATAGAGACTTCCCAGGACTCGTCTGGGTCTCATTTAGTGGATAGTAATGCGATTAGCATTGTTTGGTTTTCACAGCTCCGCCAGTCCCCATGAAGAACCAATGTGCCTTTTTGTGCCGTATATGTGTGCACGTGTCTGTGTGTGTGTGTGTGTGTGTGTGTGTGTGTGTGTGTGTGTGTGTGCGCGCGCGCTCGCATGTGCATGCGTGTGTGTGTGTGTGTGTGTCTGTCTGTGGCCTCGGGTCTGTCAATGACCGTGGCAGTGAGAGCACATGTGTATACGTAAGGGCATACTTGTACGTTTGCATGCGTATTTGAGCTCACGCTTGCATGCATTTGTTTAGCCTCCCCCGTTCCTGCTCTGAAATCCTGTTCAAACTCTTGTCATTTCAAATCCTACACAGGCTACACAGAGTTTCACAGCCAACAGGATATTTTTTTTTATGAAATAGGACCCTCACGCAAATCTGTGAAGCCAATGCAGGCAAACATTATATGGACTATCAAAAAAACCTGAAAATCATTATAATTTGTACATACTGTATGTTGGTGTGTGTGGGGACGGGGGGGACGGGGGGCCTATGGGCCTATAGTATAACATAATCACCATACGTCATCATCAAATACTTGATAGCAGGTGCAGCAGATCAACTCGTCAAAGTCTCACTCACTTCACACTGGGCTGTGATTTTCCCTATACTTTATAGATTATTCTATGGCCTACTGGGAGTCTGCAAGCAAAGTTTCCCCGTAGATCGGTCCCGGCAGTGTCCAAGATTAGCTGTATACTCAGCCAGACAGCCACACACACACGGTCGGATGGACAGATTGACGGACAGGGGGCGAAAACATAATCTCCGCCTCCCAAACAAAACATATGTGAACAAATAACCGACATCTACTGTATCTGCATGGTATAACTACTAGTCAAGAAGGGGGTATAATGAGACAGAATTGCTTGGGGGGGGGGGGGTGACCCTGTTCAAACTCTTGTCATTTCAGGCTGGCACGAGAGTTTCACAGGACGCGCCGCACATACCATTGCGCAACGCAGACCGACGCAAACACCCAAACGACCCACCCACATGTTTAATTAGGGGTGATCATGTTTTATGGGCCATATTAGTGTTGTTGGAGGCCGATGCATTGACCCAGACCCACCGCAGTAACAATGTTGTCTGTATAACATCTCTGCTCATCTCTTGTGTCATAAAAAAGGCTCAAGGGTGGGTTTTTTACATTGCTGGCATTTACTGTGTGCCATTCTTATTGTGTCTTTAGCCATCTGCACGTTGGCATGTGTATAGCATGTACCCATATACATGTGTGCTTATACATCGATGTTTTTGCGGGGTGTGTGTGTGTGTGTGTGTGTGTGTGTGTGTGTGTGTGTGTTTGGGTGTAGGTGTCCTGCCCCTGCCCTTGGTTTAGCCTAGCAGTAAAGCAGACAGACAGAATGACTATAGCAGATAGCACATATTATCTATTAGAACCTTATCACTTCTAGTAGATAACTAGGCCAGGCTATTAACAGCACACACACACACACACACACACACACACACACACACACACACACACACACACACACACACACACACACACACACACACACAGTCACACACACACAGTCACACACACACACACACACACAGTCACACACACGTATAGATGCTCAAACACAGACAAGCAAACACACATAGACAGATAGACACTAAAACACAGACAGCAAACACCCAAATAACATCCTGAGAGTCAATGACAAACAAACACACACACACGAGGTGAAACAAACCGTGCACACAGCAGTTCTCATTATCGTTAATGTAACCTGTACCTGTTGGCTGTGTGACTTCTATGCGTTGCATATAGTGCAGTGGGGGGATATCTCTCTCTCTCTCTCTCTCTCTCTCTCTCTCTCTCTCTCTCTCTCTCTCTCGAAGCATCTCTATTTCATAGAGCTTTTATTCTGGGAAATAGAGGAGGAGGAGGGCAGACCTCACTGTGACCTGGATTTCCACACTGGGATGATGTCATGGAATGAGAAAGGGGGTCAAATTGGGTTAATGAAGTTACCTTTATCTGTTACCTCAGTGGGTGAATGTGCACTGTCTCTGTCTCTGTCTCTGTCTCTGTCTCTGTCTCTGTCTCTGTCTTTCTTTGTTAGTGTCAGAATGGACAATATCACGTTTTCTTCCTCTATAGAGGGTATATGCGCAACATGCGCAAAGTGAGTGGCAAATCCAGTGGCAAAGTGAGTGGCTAAGACATGTGAGTTTAATATCGTTTAACATTGTTTAATGCAATCAGATGCTTTTCTGATGTATGGGGCTGTCAAGGCCAGAAAGTAGTTTTTTTTGCTACTCAGTATAGGTTCCCGCATAACTTCCGGGTATGACAATGATGTCACGCTCATAGCCTCTATTCCTTGATGGTTTCAGTTGCGTTTGGTTCTAGTTCCCTGACGTTAAAGTTTGACACTACCTATGCTCGATTATAACGTAGTGGTTAAGCCACGTTTACTTTTTGTAATGTGGACAGCATTTTATGTCTTTTGCGCACCTTTCACTTATTCCGTGGTATATATACTTTCACTGAGCAACACGGTTGTCCGATGAAGTATAAATAGGCACTGTATAAAGACCAAAATATCAAGGGAATTGGTGGAATGGCTTCTTCCCGCTTTTCAATATAGATCAGAACATTGTAATTGTTTTCATTAATATTATCTGTCTATATCTCTTATAGTTCTTTTTAGTTTTGGTATCATATGTTTTCTGATTCGTGTATTTATAAGAGTGTTGTTGTAAAAATGCTGACTTGTATATTGTTGATTTGTGTTCTGTATTCGGTGACATTGAAAATGAGGGCCTGCCCCTCAATTGTACTCCTTTGAAATAAAGGTTATGATGATGAGATGCTATCAGATGAAGTCGGATATTAGCTACAGTGGTTAATCTCTCTCTCTCTCTCTCTCTCTCTCTCTCTCTCTCTCTCTCTCTCTCTCTCTCTCTCTCTCTCTCTCTCTCTCTCTCTCTCTCTCCAGGCATCATCAAGGTGGGCAGGTGGAACCCTCTCCCCATTCACTTCCTGACGGACGCTCCCGAGGCTACGGTGGCCGACATGTTGATGGAGGTCTATCACATGGTCACACTACGCATACAGCTGCAAAGGTTAGACGTTCTATACTTTATGAAGATTCGTTTTTTGCGGCTTTTTAACGCCTTTATTGATAGTTTGACAGTAGACAGACAGGAAAGGGGGAGACACGCGGCAATTAAAGGCGTCCGGCTAATTTAGCCTGTCACAGGGCAGCCCGTGCCCTCTACATATATACACTAAGGACAATGTACACTCCTACAGTACACAGCAGCTTCCATTTGACTAACATTGTTGCCGGCCCGGCTTTTGGAAATGACTGTGCGGAAGTGTTCGTCATAGACAGTGGTACATCCTGGTATTTCCCAATGCATTTTAATGTTTGAAGTGTTCTGTTTGTTGATTGATTGGTCACCTCATCAGTGCGGGCACGTCTAAATTGGAGGGTGCCAAGTCTTGTAGCGGAGGAGGGGTGTGTTGTCTGTCTGTATTTAAGAGCAATATTTTAGTAGTCTGTTGAATATAATGTTGGGTGAGAAATGTAACTTATATTATGTTGTACAACATCCTTTAAAGGTGAGGTTAGTCATGGGCTATGAGACTATATAGCTGGGTTAATGACTGTTATAATTGATTGCATGCCATGTGGTAGGATCCACTCCCTATAAGAGGGAGACTGCAGGGCATTCAGTTAGTTGGGCTTGGAGCAACAAGCTGTAAGAACCTAGGGGAGAGCTGCCAGGGCCCTTGTCTTGTAAGGATGTCGCCTGTTAAACAGTGTCTTAAGTTCCGAATCCTAGGTTGTTTTCTTTAGTTTAGTTTTCTTTTAGTTTAGTTTATTTTTTTATATTTTTGGTAAAGTCTTATTTTGATTTGTTATTTAAAGCCTTCACTATTTATACTGCACTGTAATTATTCTTGGAGGATTAATTTGGGAGAAAATAAAACGCCCAAACTTTGCATCTCTGGACATTTTTGGAGCCTTGACCAATCGGCCAAGTTCACCCACCAACTAGTACAGAAGTGTGTCAACATTTGGCAAAACATAACAGATCTAAAAGCTCAGCACGTCAGAAAACGCACTCAGGACACGTCACATTGCAACGCATTGAGACTGGGGGCTGTATTTTGCATGTCTTAAGTACCAGGTCTTATTACTTAACTTAAGACCTGGAGGCGTGGTCAATGCTCTTTGGCCACTCAGAATAGCCAAATGGCATTGGTCACGCCTCCAGGTCTTAAGTTAAGTAATAAGACCTGGTACTTAAGACACGCAAAATACAGCCCTGGGAGTCAATTTTACAATGTAGGCATTTACCAGACTCTATTAGCCATGCAGAGCAAATGGTATATAATAATAATAATGATAACTTTATTTATATAGCACTTTTCTGGACAAAGTGCTGTACAACAAATTCACTAAGAAAAGCAGGGAAATCGAACACAATTAAATAGATGCAACATAGCAAATCAACAACTTACAGCTAGCTGGCCAACAGTAGAAAGCATATTTATGATGCAATATAAAAACAACAATGTAATAGATAAAATACCGACAGAGTTCAGTCAACAAACCCTTATCAACAAACAGGGTAAATGGTCCCTTAATTAGAATACAAAGAAAACAATTTAGTGCTTAAAAGAACTAGGATACCAGGTAAACATCAAGCTAGCATCTGTCTAAACCACAAAATAATGTTCAACAAATAACATTCTTAGCACTGGTGGTCAAGGAAAATCTCAGAGCGCAGATCTCTGCCAGACTGGGTGGCCTACCCAGGGCTGTGTCAATTGTGCAGACACCATTACATGAGGAATCTGTGGGGGAGTTTGTATGATGGATGGAGCAACCATTAAACCACCAAAAGTGAAAGTGCTTCTAGAGGTCTGCTCTATTAGAGGCCCCATAGCATGTGATTCCAATATAGGGTTGATTGGATGTTGCATTCATGATAGGCTACTCATGATATAATATATATGGTATGGTGTTTTTTATTTTTTATTTTCTACAAAACACATGTGAACAAATAACCGACATCTACTGTATCTGCATGGTATAACTAGCATCCACCATCAGAATAGGCGTCAAGAAGGGGGTATAATGAGACAGGATTACTGAGGTGAGGTGAGGTGTAGTCTTAGTTTTCAGACTGCGGGGGGAAATGTCTGGACTGCAAGGGGGCGGTTATTCCTCCGCCTGGGAGTCAGGATGGAGACGAGTCATTTATGTGGGGCGTTGGCTCAAAATAAAATAATTGAGCGCATGCTCAAAATAAAATAATTGCTGAGTAAAACGGTGTTAATGCAGCAATTTGTACACTCCGAGTTAAAGCAACAGTGCTGATTTGACTGTGTATACCGAATCCGATTATGGACCGGACCAATATAGGGCCAGTGTGCCCAGCCCAGGTTCCATGAGACAGACCGACAACTTAGTCAAATGTATATACGCTCAAATATGTGGACCCCTTAGCCTATATAATTTTTAAGATTTGTTACATGCAAATAAATATCGTGTACTGTAAGTTATAGAATGTAAATCCTGTATGATAAAATATGTCTACAGGTGCATTCTTGACCCAGCTGGCATGCTTTTCAACTGCAGTAGTGTGTGTTCGTGGCCACCCCACTGCTTGTTTTAAGCATTATATACTTTAGCTATTGCAAAATAACAGATCTACAAGCTCATAGCTACGAGCTTGTAGATCTGCTATCTTTGAAAAATCGTGAAAATGTGCCGCAAATCTTTGAATATATTATATACTCTCAGAGCGTACGTTTTTAACTCTTATCTTTGCTTGGGGGGGGTCCCTGGAACAACATATTTTCAGATGGGGGTCGGCGGCCAATTACATTTTGGGGGTCCTTGACATGAAAATGTTTGAGACAGGTTTTTCAGAAAACTGTCAGGATTTAGAAGACTTTTCTAGAATCGTCCTCAGGTCTAAATTTAAGCCAACCTTGGTCAATGGGGGGCTAAACATGCCAGTCTGCCTCGGTTAGGATCACACATGGTGGTTACATATATATACCCATACTTTTCTGGAAGTGGACTGAACCCATTTAATGCAAAAATATGCATGGCATTTCAAGAGTTGGGTGGGAAGGAGAAATGCTTCCTTTCCAATTTACAGTAAATGACTTTGATTTTGGCTTCTTGTTCACCAATATCTCCCTGGCTAAAGACAAGTTTTATAGAATGAGATACTGAAGATCTTTGTGGTTTGACTGACCATTTCTATCACAATCAAATCTCCAGTGTTCATTTAACCCCATATACGTTGTTGACCGGTCCGGTGTCCCCCAGGGGTCTATACTGGTCCCCTATACTTCTTTCCCTCTAAATCGTTTCCACTGACAATATAGCTGATCCAGCTCACACAACGCACTGAAGCACAATGGGCTGTGAGCTTGTAGATCTGCTATATTTTCTGAAGGTTCACCTCCAGACTATAGGGACGCTGTAGGGTTCATGTGGTTGGTACAAATGTACATTTGGAGATATTTGGTTACATTTGTATATATACGCTCACAGAATGACAAATGGAGTAATCGATACTACTGGGGATCTTTTTTTCCCCCCTCCTTCTTCTTCTTCTTCTTCACTTTGTATCACATTTGAAGAGGCAATATCGAAGCGCTGTCATTCCTTTCCTTGTTAGCCGACCCTGAGCGGGAATTATCTACTATCTGACTGCCTCCGAGAGCAACAGCGAAGAGAGACGGTTTGCCAAGAACACCCAGTTTCCCAGAAGAATGAGTGAAACAGGGTCCTGATGGACAGATAAAGACAGATAGACTCCAGATGAGAGGATTATTATTGTTATTGTCTTGGCGCATACCAGCCAGGTTTATTTACTTGTTTACATCTGTGTCCATGGCGATGGTGCAATTTTGGCACGCACCGCGACCGGTGTCTGAATGATTGATTTTTGAGGTTAAAGGAAAAAAGGAGAGGGAGGGGCTTACCAGGAGGATGGGTCCTCGCAGGAAGCCACGGTTTTGGGAGCTGAGGTTAAAATGTTGGAGGTCGGGGAAAGAAAAAAAAAAGAAGACGAAAAAAAAAAGATGTTATCTATCTGGTGATCTAATAAACTCTGTGAGCATGTTTGGCCTGATGAAAGAGGCCATAAAAAAACGTCAACGCTTATTGAAGTAAATTAAAGCTCAAGCAGAAGAACTAATTAAACTGAACCCATGTGAATGTAATTGACCGCTCCGACTGTGTGTGTGTGTGTGTGTGTGTGTGTGTGTGTGTTTGTGTGTGTCTGTGTGTGTGTGTGTGTGTGCGTGTGTGTGTGAGTGTGTGTGTGTGTGTGTGTGTGTGTGTGTGTGCGTGTGTGTGTGCGTGTGCGCGCGTGTGCGGTTGCTGTATAGTTTTGCCAAGCTGGAGGACCTGCCGTGCGAGCAGTGGAACCACGCCACGGTCAGGAACGCACTCAAGGAGCTGCTGAAAGAGATGAACCAGAGCACGCTGGCCAAGGACTGCCCTCTGTCACAGGTAACGATGGCTCCCGCTGAGAGTTCACTATAAACCAGTGTTTCTCTAACTTTATCATGTCAAGAACCCCCCCCCCCCAAATGATACTCATTAGCCTGCGAACGCCCCATTTGAAAATATATGCCAAGGACCCCCATAAGAGAAGGTTTTTACGGCTCTAGCAGTGATTTTCAACCATTTTCATATAGGACCCTTCCATGCATGCAGGTTTGACCTGCATTATAGGCTACGGTCCCCTATAGTTAGTTAGTTAGTTAGTTACTTTATTGACATAAATGTATAAAATATTGGGTCCAAACAATGATAAAAAACCCATGAATCAAAAACTTTAAAAGGTACAATACATTAAAACATACAATACACAATACAGAATCCCTTTACAACAGGAGCTTTCTATTGGAACCTGTAGCACACCTACAAAGGCGACGTGTGCGTAGGAGGAGACCAAGCGTGCATGGGCCCAAACGCAGCAACAGAAAAATACCACCCCGCACACTTCAAATGTCTTGCAACAACAAACTGTAATGGGAATATTAAATTGAATTCTATAATATTATCATGAGAGTTTGTTCTTGTATTTGAAGACAGTGTACAGAAGTTTTTTCTGTTGATACTGCTGATGATACTGCGCCTTGTAATCTTGAAACTATAGCTATTTGTATAGTGCTTTTCCAAATTAAGCGCTTTAGAAAACAAGATAGCACCTATAGATTACTGTAGGTGAGCTAATAAACTCTGTGAGGAGCCAGAGTATACAGCTGGATTTCCTTCTTGTCTAAACAGAGACTTAACTTAGAGCTGGGGACGTCACGTTAGGTGAATGCAATTAATCGGTAACACTTTATGCAAAGGTTGGGTCTATAATGCATTATAAACGCATGTTTATAATCATGAATAACAAGGTTTATATTGTATTATAAGTATTTATAAGCTCTAACTATATAGTCTAACTATAGTCAGTTATAAAGTGCCTCCTATGCACTTTGGTCAGGGGGGCTGAACTAAGATGAATAAGTGTGCATCCACGTGCATGCATGTGGCAGCGGTGGCCGAACGGTTTGCGGAGCGGTCTTGATATCGGAAGGTCGCTAGTTCGTATCCCCGGACCGGCACGTTAAAATTACCACCGCTGAAGTGCCCTTGAGCAAGGCATTGAACCCCTACCATGAAATGTTCTATGAGCAGGGCCTGGCTGTAAACAAGGCTGTAGTCCAGTTACCCTGCAGGGTAAACATGGTAACTTTGCTTTGCTTTGCCCACTGGCCCCATGGTGAAACGTCTCACTTCCAGGTGGAAAGAAGCGTGCTGGCATGATGCGTGTGTGTCAGAGGGATGTGCTGGGCCTATACCCTCCCTAACGCGGTGGTTCCCAAACCTTTTCATGTCAAGGACCCCCAAATGGACACTAATTAGCCCGCAGACCCCCATTTGAAAAGATAAGCCTGCAAGATAATTTTTTTTACGGCTGTAGCAGTGATTCTCAACCCGCTTAATTTCAAGGACCCCCAGTTTAACATGCATTAGTATACACACAAGTGGAATTGGAACGGCTAAATTGGGAATGCAAGGCTGACGTGCAGTTCACCAAAATGGGATTTATTAAGCCTACTTGAGTAGGCTACTACACTTACTACTAAATACATCAAGTAGGCTTCTCACCATAAACAAGGTCAGAATAAAGGAGAAAATATAGGTCATATCCTTATGGAAGGGGGAGAGGGGAAACACCACAAGAGTGACTAATCATCAGGCAAACTTTGTTGTCAGCCACCTATAGCCGAGCGTAACTATGCATTGACTTCACACACACACACACACACACACACACACACACACACACACACACACACACACACACACACACACACACACACACACACACACACACACACGTGTAAATGTGCCTTGTTTTCAAGTAAAAGACAAATGTTTTTTAAGCTTGCTCGTAGCATTGTTGGCTTAATACTTTTGATGCGCTGTACCATTGGCCAGGTATAATGACTTATCACCCCCCCCCAAAGGTGCGAGGTTTGCACTCCCTATTGTGAGAAAAAAGGAGAAAAAGGGAAAATAAATAAAGAGAAACTGGTGGTCTGGTCCCCAGAACGTTTATACCATGCAGAAATCCATCTGCTTTGGGGCAAGATAGCAAACTGTTGTAATTCCACGGCTGTGTTGACTAACGTTGGTCTACGCCCCCTATTATCGATGAATTTTAATTACACACATTTATACAATTCAGCTAAATGAACACATCTCCCGCATTGTTCAGCTCCCAGCTGCATCTCTGGGCCTGCATCACAGCCTCATAATGACTTCCCAGTGTGTCGGTGTGTTGTGTGAGATTTATGTGTCTGTGCGTGTGTGCGTGCACGCATGCGCACGTGTGTCTGTGTGTCTGTGTGTCTGTGTGCGTGCGTGCGCGCGCGCGCGCGTGTGTGTGTGTGTGTGTGCGTGCGTGTGTGTGCAGTGTTTAAATGGAGCTCTCAGTGTGGGTGTTGATCCCAGCATCAATTGCAAGCATATGTGTGTGTGGCTGGAGATTCCCTCTCTGCGATGCACTGGCTTCAGTTTCCATGGGTGGCTTCCCATCGTGATTAATGACTGTCTATTTCTATTGTGTGCATGTGCGCGCGCGTGTGTGTGTGTGTGTGTGTGTGTGTGTGTGTGTGTGTGTGTGTGTGTGTGTGTGTGTGCGTGCGTGCGTGCGCACACGCGTGCATGCATGCATGCCATGTGGTTGTTGCGTGTGTATAAGCATTTCATATTATCTTGGTTATTAATTATCTCTCCCTTCCCTTCACTCTCCTCTCCCTGCCTCCCCCCACTCCCTCCCTCTTTCACCCTCTCTCTCTCCCTCCCTCCCTCTCTCCCTCTTCCCTCCTTTCTCTCTTTCACACACTCTCTCCCTATTTCCTATTTCCTCTCTCTCTCTCTCTCTCTCTCTCTCTCTCTCTCTCCAGAGTATGATCTCCTCTATAGTGAATAGTTCCTACTATGCCAACGTCTCCACTGCCAAGTGTCAGGAGTTTGGACGCTGGTACAAGAAGTACAAGAGAATTAAAGGTGAGCACTGTCTCCAACTCACCGCAAAGTAACCTGCACTCACGCCTGATTGGTACTTCTTCTTGTCACACGGCAAAGATGTCCGCTCTACTCGCTCACAGTGCATTCATTGCATTGTTATGATGGACATTATGATCACAGAGGCCCTCATATAACCGTCCAATGTCTTAGCTTCTTTTTTTTTTTTTTTTTTTTTTTTTTACAGCTGTGACTTTTGTTCTGTTTCATAACCAACTGCACAGTAAAATCCAGAGTGTGTGAAAAACAGGCCCTTAAAGGATTTTACTGTTTGTCGTTCTGTCAGCCCCTGCACTGCTGAAAAATATACAATTATTATTCCCATCACATGCATGGCCTGACCCTAAACAGAACGTTAATATGGCAACCAGAGAGAGATTGGAGGAGGGGTCAGAGAAACACAGGAGAGAGAGAGAGAGAGAGAGAGAGAGAGAGAGAGAGAGGCTATACAAGTTGTGCTGACAGAGAGAGGAGTGTTGGGTTACGCAGTGTCCCCAAGATTAGTTCTGCTCTGTGACATGCAGACGCACGCACGCACGCACGCACGCACGCACGCACGCACGCACGCACGCACGCCAATCAGCTGCAGATGTGTATACAGCTCTGCAGGTCTCCGGTTGGCTGTCGGAGCTGCCAGTCACAGCCCAGGTGTTCATGGTAGATACAATGTTGGAACATTGTAGCATGTAGCAGTGATGTCCGTTCCCTTCCTCTTCCTCTCACCTGGCTCATTGATGTCCGTTCCCTTCCCCTTCCTCTCACCTGGCTCATTGATGTCCGTTCCCTTCCTCTTCCTCTCACCTGGCTCAGTGATGTCCGTTCCCTTCCCCTTCCTCTCACCTGGCTCAGTGATGTCCGTTCCCTTCCTCTTCCTCTCACCTGGCTCAGTGATGTCCGTTCCCTTCCCCTTCCTCTCACCTGGCTCAGTGATGTCCGTTCCCTTCCTCTTCCTCTCACCTGGCTCAGTGATGTCCGTTCCCTTCCCCTTCCTCTCACCTGGCTCAGTGATGTCCGTTCCCTTCCTCTCACCTGGCTCAGTGATGTCCGTTCCCTTCCTCTCACCTGGCTCAGTGATGTCCGTTCCCTTCCCCTTCCTCTCACCTGGCTCAGTGATGTCCGTTCCCTTCCTCTTCCTCTCACCTGGCTCAGTGATGTCCGTTCCCTTCCTCTTCCTCTCACCTGGCTCAGTGATGTCCGTTCCCTTCCCCTTCCTCTCACCTGGCTCAGTGATGTCCGTTCCCTTCCTCTCACCTGGCTCAGTGATGTCCGTTCCCTTCCTCTCACCTGGCTCAGTGATGTCCGTTCCCTTCCCCTTCCTCTCACCTGGCTCAGTGATGTCCGTTCCCTTCCCCTTCCTCTCACCTGGCTCAGTGATGTCCGTTCCCTTCCTCTCACCTGGCTCAGTGATGTCCGTTCCCTTCCTCTTCCTCTCACCTGGCTCAGTGATGTCCGTTCCCTTCCCCTTCCTCTCACCTGGCTCAGTGATGTCCGTTCCCTTCCTCTTCCTCTCACCTGGCTCAGTGATGTCCGTTCCCTTCCTCTTCCTCTCACCTGGCTCAGTGATGTCCGTTCCCTTCCTCTTCCTCTCACCTGGCTCAGTGATGTCCGTTCCCTTCCTCTTCCTCTCACCTGGCTCAGTGATGTCCGTTCCTCTTCCTCTTCCTCTCACATGGCTCAGATGAACAATGCAGTGGTTCATGGCCATGTCGTTGTAGGCAAAAATCGTCAAAAAATAGTTGATTTATACACGGCTTAAGTGTTTAAAGGATGAACAGTGAATGACTAAAATGTGTTGCACATCATCATCATGAATATGAGGAACTGAGCCTTTACTATTTGTCTTTTCTGATCAGTCGACTACCTGGAGAAGATGTGGTCTGGAAGAGATCCTACAGACATCAAAAGTGAGTCTGAGCTCACATATAATGGTCCATAAGTCCATGTTCACTCATCATCTATATTTGACCATAACTAACCTTCTCCTCCAATCTCGCAGTAGAGAGAGACAGCATGGCAGACTTCTGCGTTCTCGGCCAGCGGCCTCCACCTCACCTGGTCGGCCTGGCCCAGCTGGCCCACCTGGGCTCCGGGGGCAGCCCCCTGCACAAGTCCAGCTCCGGAGACCCCCAGGCTCCTTCCCAGCCTTCCCTGCAGCCTCCTCCCCAGCAGCAGCACCAGCATCCCTCGCCGCACGGCCCGCTCCACCACAGCACTCCGCTCCGCCCCGGCGGCCAGGGGGGGCCCCCTGGTCCACCCCCTCCTCCCCCGCCCGGCGCCCTGCAGCCCCTCCTGGGGCCGGGCGGGCTGCTGTCGCCCCAGCTCTCCCCTCAGCTGGTGCGCCAGCAGCTGGCCATGGCCCACCTCATCAACCAGCAGCTGGCCGTCAGCCGCCTGCTGGCCCACCAGCACCCGCAGGCGCTGAACCAGCAGTTCCTCAACCACCCGCCCATCCCCCAGAGGTCGTCCAAGGCCCCTGGGGACCATCCCGGGAGCAACCCTTCGGCGGCCGAGGTCTCAACCGACATCTACCAACAGGTCAGAGACGAGCTGAAGAGGGCTAGCGTCTCCCAGGCCGTGTTCGCCCGTGTGGCTTTCAACCGCACGCAGGTAGGAGAACATGATGCAGGGGCCGGGTGGAGAGGGGTGGAGAGGGGTGGAGAGGAGTGGAGAGGGGTGGAGAGGGGTGGAGAGGGGTGGAGAGGAGTGGAGAGGGGTGGAGAGGGGTGGAGAGGGTTGGAGAGGAGTGGAGAGGAGTGGAGAGGGGTGGAGAGGGGTGAAGAGGGGTGGGGGTGGATGGTGAACAGGAGTAGGACAATGCAGGAGAGGACAAAGCAGACGCTGTAGTTGCAAGGAGTGGGAGCAGGTGAAGAAGGCAGGGAAAGCAGGGGAAAGAACAGATTCAAAGCCGTGAGCAAATCAACTTCAGAAATCTGTATTCAGGGGAATCTGGTGCAATGGTTCCTCTGGCTCGCTCTAATGAACACAACTTGTTTATGGTCGCGATGTTAACAGGGGAGGACGATGGTCTCTCACTATAGCTGCTCCAGTGACTCCCACAGGTTGGTGGGGAGCCTGTTGAACTGAGAGGGCTATAGCATCATTAGCATGTTACGTGAAAGTGCTCACTGTCAGGTGTAGAGAAACGTGTGGCGAATCCATACGTGTCGGAGAAGACGTGTTGTCGAGATTAGTGCTTTGGTAATGCTTGCTATGCGTCCGATGTCTGTATACGTCCCAGTGTTTCTCAACCAACGGTCCACGTGACTACTACTGGTCCATGGCATAATTAGGCCTGCAGGTGGTCCATGGGAAGACAAAAATAACACGTTACATTAAATAATAACTGATTTAATTTGTTGCACGAATTATTTCAAGCCGAGACATTATTTAACTGAACTGGTTTAGAAGAGCAACGAAAAAAAACCCCCAAAAGAATAAGTTTGAGAACCACTGATCTATTCCTATTCCACAGTTAACCTTATTCTCTTTCTTTGTCCAACAATCCGTTAAACTCATGTTATTAACTGATATAGGCTACTGACTCGTATGTATGAGTGAGGCACATTTCCTATAATGATGACTCAACCATTCAATCCAGTACACTTTCCCTTTTTGAGATTCTAACTCCCTTTTCTGTGGAATTTCTTGACCGCCGACATTTCTGTAACGTCTCATCATAGGTCACCAGGTGATGTGCACTGTTCCGTGCAAGAAAATAAAACCATTATGAAATACCTTCACGGACCACCAGTGGTCCACGCGCGGACCACCTATTGAAAATACCATTGTACAAAATGATATTGTATTCGTGTGACAAAGTGACACTAATTTTTTTGAATATATATATATTTTTTTAAAGATTTTAAGAACACAAATGTAGCCTATATGGGGTCCTGGCCAAATATATACATGACATGAAAATGAAAATGACATGAAAATGTTTGAGAATATACTGTCTACAACATCCCCAGGCCAACAAGTATAGTGGTTGTCAGTGACGTGGACCACACACAAAAAACTGTTTAAGACTGATTAAAAATATATACAGTATGTATATATCGTATGTAGTCCAATGGGGACATATACATTGTGTGAGTGTACTTAGAATAGACCAAAATAGACGCAATTCTCTCTCACATTTTGCACATCATATCAGGTGTGAAGGTATATATTGCCTCGTGCAATTGAGATGAATATATCATCCATAAGTGGTCACTGATAGGCCCGTGGTCTCTCCCGTGGGGGGTGGTCTTTTTGCGGTCCGCCACCCAGCGTCGTTATGAGAGAGATCAGCTGAAGCATGGCCAGAAGGCTTGCTGGGTAGTTGAGTTTCCTCCCCCGCCTTCCCAGCAGCAAACACACCTGCTGTATTCATGCGGCGTGTGCTAGCTTGGTTGTTATACGCCCCATTAGAGCAAATAGTATACAGGTGTGTTATTGTGCACATGTGACTCTGTACGTTGCCATGTATATGTATAGTGTGCACGCGCTTGCGTGTGTATGTGCATGTGACGCACGCACGCTCACGTGTGTCATGCCTCCAAAGTATGTTTGCCTACTGCAGTATTACGTCTTATATAATGTGGATCTACGTGCATGGTCTGTTTTGAAGAGCTTATTCATGATGTTATATATCAATAATAACCTGATGAAATATCCTCACAAGTAATATACGTATACCATAAAGACTCCTTCCTTGGCTTATCGCCCAGGGCCTGCTATCGGAGATCCTGCGCAAGGAGGAGGACCCGCGCACGGCCTCCCAGTCCCTGCTGGTCAACCTGAAGGCCATGCAGAACTTCCTCAACCTGAACGAGGGCGAGAGAGACCGCATCTACCAGGAGGAGAGAGAGCGCAGCATGAACCCTCCCGTGGGCCTCCCCGCCTCCAACTCCTGCTCCAGCCCCGGGGGGCCGCGTCTCTCACAGGTATATATACCAAGCACCACCAAGAGGGGTTATACCCCCGGGGGGCCGCGTCTCTCACAGGTATACTATACCAAGCACCACCAAGAGGGGTTACACCCCCGGGGGGGCGCGTCTCTCACAGGTATACTATACCAAGCACCACCAAGAGGGGGCGCATTCTAATGGGGAGACTTTAATGGACCCATTCAGGACGGGAACCCCTTTTGGTGTGTTCACATGTCGAAGTGTCCTTGGGCAAAACACTGAATTCAATGAGTTGGTTGGTGTAAGCTCGCCACCATTGTCGACTGTTCGCCGCTTCACCTCCCAATGTATGAATGAATGAACGAACCATTGTAAAGCGCTATAAAAATGCAATTCATTATTATTATAAATCATTGTGTTATACTTTAGCTTGAAAATGTATATTGAATGTATATTCTTTTAGTGTGAATGTTTTTAACTCAAATATTTGCTTCTGGGGGGGGGGGTCCCTGGAACAACATATTTTCAGATGGGGGTCCGCGGCCAAATACAGATATTTCTGGGGGTCCTTGACATGAAAAAGGTTGAGCACCGCTGACATAGAAACATAGCTTTTAGTTTTTTTAAGAATCTATCTTAGATATATTTGCTATTTTAGATCTTTTTTTTTAATATCTTGAAACATTTAGAAACACTTGGATATTTTTGACGATGAAGACCACTTCACCAGAGTAGCGACCCGTATAAGGCAATGCAATCCAAGTGCAATGGGGATCCTTTAATAAACATGAATATCAACCACCAACCCTATAACCCACGCCTAAATAATACCCCCTTCTATCTTTGCCCATCAGAACCCAAACTATTAATCACTCAGTTAAGCTTTAAATCTTGGGAACACAAAGTGTCTGAACATTTTCAATGGCGCTGAGCTAACCACGAATCAATCAAACAAATCACACATCCACGCAGGCTTTCACATGTATACCGTGTAAATCCCACCTCACTGCTTTATCGCACTGAGTGAACGCTCATCTTCATCGCTAGCTGTTTGCGGAAGGCCCTAATGCACCTACTGCATTGTTATTTGGGGATTTTCCTCCCAGCAATTAATCTTTCTGAATGGAATAATAGTCCAGCAGCATTGTGGCAATCACGGAAAAAGCGGAACTTCTATTGTGGGCTGTGGCTGTGTACAGAGCGCTAATGTTAAAATAGGCCCCTCACACGCAGTGTGTGTGTGTGTGTGTGTGTGCGTGTGCGTGTGCGTGTGTGTGTGCGTGTGCGTGTGCGTGTGTGTGTGTGTGTGTGTGTGTGTGTGTGTGTGTGTGTGTGTGTGTGTGTGTGTGTGTGTGTGTGTGTGTGTGTGCGTGTGCGTAGAAAGTGTGGGAGAGGAGTTTGGACGAGCAGCTCACCCCTGACGCATGGTCCAACATTTGGAAGACCAAGAACAAGATGATCTCCAACTCGGTGAGAGCAGCACTCACATCATGAGCTTGTATATCTATAAACTCTGTTCCTTTTCAAGACCACACTGAACTTTGGAAGTTCATTTTTTATCTCAAACAAATTAAACAGTTTATAATGGAAAAAAACAGCCTCAAAGGCAATCGCCGGAGCATACTGTAAACATAAAATACATTACGTTACGTTTGGACTACATTTGGTCTCTTTCCATCCACGCCTATAACGTCTTTCTCCCAGGAGCGGCCGACGATAAGGGACTCTCTGATGTCGGGAGGCGAATGCCCCATTCATGGCCCCTCGGGTTCATTTGCGTGCTGTTCTTATTTTGTCTACGTTACATTTATCTCAGCGCATCGTTTACACTGCGGGAATGTAAGCTCACTTGTCCATACGCGTCTCGTGGACAACTTCAAACGCTGTGTATACAAGGCTCCGCGAGAGAGCCAATGCGTGTTCGACTCGAGCACGAGACAAAGGAGAGGGACTTAATGACTTCGATCTGTAAACATTATTCATGCAGAGACTTGTGCTTGCAGATGTGCGGCCGATGCACAGACAATGAACACAGCATGTGTGCGCGCCTCGGAGCAGTTTTGAGGTTGATGATCAGCTGATAACCTCTTAGTAATGTTTATAAAAAGACCATTCCCTGCAGAGGCGAAGGTTTGGTTTTCGTGGATTGGAATCTTATGGATTTAGTAGTGAAGTGGTTCCCCCGTCCTTTGGGAGTTTGGGGAAGTAGTTCTATATTCTTGAAGTAATGTGGCTCAGTCCTAGCACTTGCCTTCTCAAAATTGATCCTGTCAACTGCATGTACTGTACTCTGCACACTGTAGCAATGTAGCATACCTTTTATATTCTGAATTCCCTCTCCAGCCTACCATAATGTAAGCCCTGGAGCCATCTTAGTATAGAGGGTATGCGCACGCATAAAGTCAATGGAAAATCAAGTGGCAAATCGAGTGGCAAAGTGAGTGACAAAGGAGAATTCCATGCTAGAAGGCTTTCTTACCTTCATTTGTAGTTGTTACGTCCCCACCAAAGAGGTCCAGGTATGTTATTTTGTGCAAAAGCTCCTTATTGGCTATTTCCCCTACCATAAGCCCTAAATGAATTGCATTGAATTGAATGGGGCTATGGGGCTAATTCGCTTATTTCCATCGCTCAAAATTATAATTATTTTGTATATATCCTCTCTTCATAATGTAAATAATATCCCAAGCGGCACAATTTACTACTTATTTCGATGGAAATAAGCGAATTAGCACAACACCCCATAGATGTTAAATGTTAAATGATGTTAAATGTTGTTGTGCAGGCTGCCTGTCAAGTCCAGAAAGTAGTTTTTTGCGTTTCCGCTTTACTTCCGGGTATGCTGATGATGTGACACGCATGCCCTCTATACACTCTGACATATGTCCAACTCCATCCTGTCCCGTAGCCCAAACCACCCGGCCCACCCCCGGACCTTCCACTGAAGCTTGAGGCCATGGTCAACATCACGTCGGGCATCTACGAGGAGATTCAGCAGGAGATGAAGAGAGCCAAGGTCTCCCAGGCGCTGTTTGCCAAGGTGGCCGCCAACAAGAGCCAGGTGAGGAAAGCCACGGAGAGATGACCCTCGTTTTCTGGTCTGGGCTAGTTGGTTTAGCTCTAAACAAGTGAAACAAACAATGTTTCACTTTACAGTTTGTGATGTGGAACGTCATTGAGCTCTGGTCTTATCAACAACGGGTGACTTCGTGAGAATGTATGTGAATGCGCCCATGTTGTGTATTTGTGTGCTCACTCAGTGCGTGTGTGTGTGTGTGTGTGTGTGTGTGTGTGTGTGTGTGTGCAACTGTGCATGCGCACGCGTGAGTGTGAGTGTGTGCTCGCACATGTGCACGTGCGCTATTTTCTGTGAGTCTGCGGTTAGCGAGGTCTCTCAGGTAGGCAGGTCTGGGGGTGGCTGAGGGTCATGGCTCAGTGCACCCATCTGCTGCAGCTGGCCACAGAGAGAGAGAGAGAGAGAGAGAGAGAGAGAGAGCGAGAGAGATGATCAGGCTATTAGCATTGCATGGTGCTGGAGGTGGCTGGTTGAACACAACAGCTGGTGTCACAAACTGGACCAGTCTAGCAGAGATAATTAAATTTCCATCTTTCTCTCTCCTCCATCAACCCCTGCACACGCGCACGCACACACGCACATGCGCACTCATGCACACACACACACACACACACACACACACACACACACACACACACACACACACACACACACACACACACACAGTCTGTGTATATCTCC
>NC_137877.1:11029346-11101846 GCF_963924005.1 Protomyctophum bolini | reverse complement strand
ACACCCGTGTGAACTGAGCGGTGCAGCAGGCTGCTCAACAACACAGCTGGCTGCAGCTATAGTTCTCAGTGTGAATGGCCCTTTTAGGCTGCTCAACAATGCCCCCTTCAAGTCACCCAGCGGTATTGCAGCTGTTTGTACCACAAACAGACCCACTTATCGTGCGTATTGCGTATAGTCCTTTTTCTTATTGCTCCATTCCTTGGCCCCTCTTATCGCTGCTTGCAGCTGTATATAAATTACATATTATTATATACATATAATATATAATCTGGTTCTCCCAGTCCCGGCAGAGTATAGTTCCGGAGCAACGGATTGTGTGGCCTTGCTCATTCCCTGATGTACTGATTGAGGGTATATAGCTACTGGGACGTAAGTCGGGATTTGATCAACCCCGGCTGGGTCGCCTGAGTGAGGGGTATGATGTTGGTAGACCCGAAACCCCGTTGACCTCAGGATACATCACTGAGGATACGACCCAGCCAGGTGCATCCATGCTAGAGTTAGAACTGTTTTTCATATAATTCAAAACGGTGGGAGATCTAATGGTCGGAGGTCATATACCTCGTGATGAGACGCAGAGGTGGACACAGTAACTGTACTTAAGTACTGTACTTAAGTACAGATTCTGAGGATTTGTAGCCTACTTTACTTGAGTATTTGATTTCTTTAATAGGCTACTTATTACTTAGTACATTTCCAAGACAATTTTATTTTGTCTTTTAAGGGGCGCTACCCCTCCTCCATGTCTGGCTTTCAGGTGCTTTCATGATGTCATGTGGCAGCTAAGTCTATGGACTTTCAATGTTTGTCTTATTCAAAGGAACCCCCCCCCTTCCCCACTTCTGCTCTCCCACTAGCCGTGTCTGTGTCTTCACCCTCTGCTCGCCAGCGGCAGCAGAGCTGCTCTCACTCGCTGTTCAAACTACTGACCTGAGATCAGATTCTAAAAATGTCTTCTACATCCCGATCGATTTTTTAAAAATAGCAGGCGCTATGAGCTTGTAGATTTTTCAATAGCTAAAGCATAGCATAATGCTGACATCAAAAGGGGTTCCCGCCCAAAATGGGTTTTAAGAGGGGACGATTGGCACAATCAATCCTTAGCTTTTTCTGTATTGTAACAAAAAGTAGTATTATGTAATAATCATGCAGTGTTCCTACACATTTTCCATTTTAAAATTCCATACTTTTCCAGACTCAAATTTCTGGATTTCTCTGTAGATTTCTTTACAACTTTTTGACATTTGAGTGCAAATACTGTACCTAGATGCTTCATGTAACTAAATGCTTTTAAAATCCAACCGCTAATTTAATTGTGTCTGTATAGGACAGGTTATTCTAATATGTTGGCAAATGATTTCAAGACGATTGTAGCCATGTACGGTAGTTCATAAACATCAATTAACCACTGAATCACCACCTTAGCCATGCGATGGTGGGGAAAATAGCCAATGTGCAAGCTCACAACATGTCACAATGGGACACATTGTAGAGTGGATATTTGTTTCCCTACATTGTCATGCTCAAAATAGGGACGGCATGTTGAAATTGGTTAACACCAAACCAGGCAATGTTTTGTCATGTAAACTTAAACTGTATTATGTACCTTCAACCCCTACAGTAACATAAGTGATGTTCATGTACAATTCACCAGTGAACTATAAAACTAAAGTAAAAGTCCACTAACTTTATTTTTCTTCAATGGCTGTTTCTAAACAAATATTTATAATGGAAATGGTCCTACCTATTACTCATCATCTCCCCTTAATAGATTGGAAAAACAATACATTGTTCTCCATGAATGGCTTTTCTAAATAAGAAGCGGAAATAAATGAGTCAATAAAGAAATATTACATGTTTGCGCTGGCTGTGAAGCCTCCTGTATTAACTGTGTCCATGGACATGATGACGAATGCAGCCGAGCAATTATGGTTTCCTTATGAAGAAAAGATACGTGCGCTTTTCTAATAACTGCACTGCGTAACTAATAAATGTTCAGACAAAGAGAAGTACATGTTATTTGTGTTGCTATGTATTTGCAATTCATACTGTCTTTCAACTGATTTGGTGGGGGATGTGTGGATTTGTTAAAAGTTTTTTACAAGTCAATGGTCTGGAAACAATACTTTTTCTACACTCTTTTGTCCATAGCCTATACTCATCCAGACCTGAAAATTGCTAAAGTCCAATTCCATACTTTTCCATATATTACTTTCCATACTCCCTTGTTATGCTATTTCGTATAACGTAGTTCTAAAAGAATGCACATTAGTGCCAGAGTAATCTAGTAAGAGAGTGGCGACACTATAGCGTTTACTCCCATTGTAACAATGGAATGCGGAAGTGCTCATTCTATCTCAATGGGATAGTTCCAGTCATAGGAGCAATGTTTGGAACTATAGCCCGCTTAGCGTGTCGCTACTCTCCTACTCTACACTCTGATGAGTGCATGCAGTTTGTTATACTAATATGTATAATGTAGTTCTACAAGAAATCACGTGAGTGCATACATAAGAGTTACTTCTCTGAAACAAGGTCCTATAACATTTTTGTGAAAAAAATTACATAAATTCGTCAATGTGAAAACTACAAAATGTACTTTTACTCTTGAAAATGTAAAAAGCAAGTACTTTTTTACTTTTACTTAAGTAACATTTTGACGGAGCTACTTTTACGTATTTGTACTCTTACTCAAGTACTGGGGAGTACTCTGTCCAACTCTGAGTAGACGCATTGTTTATTTAAGTTTTATTGCTGGCGGTCAAACGGTTCATGAGCTATGTCTGTTCAAAGTTTGCATTTTAAATTGATCACTGTAGCGCCACCCTTTGGCCAATGGTTGTGGGCTTCGTGTCTAAGCAGGGTGACATATCTCTCTACCATTGCTGCATTTTGTAAAAAAAAACGGAGCGCAAATAGAAGAAATTATTTATAATTCAAAGGCCCAGATGAATACAACAAGCGACCAAAGTTCCTTCGGGCTTGGCCCCTTAATGAGAGAGAGAGAGAGAGAGAGAGAGAGAGAGAATTGAATTGAAATTGAATTGAGATAGAGAGAGAGAGAGAGAGAGAGAGAGACCGAGACTGAGAGTGAAAGAACACGGGCAAAGGCAAGCGAGAAAGAGAAAAAGGTGGGGGAGTACAAAAAAAGAAAAGCAAAGAGAACGTTTTCACGAATATTGAATTATATGGCATGAGAAGAGCCAGTCTGGTCCAGGGGTTTCCAGTGTTTGTGGTTTTTGGGGAGAGCACGGGGGCTGTACTGTGTTGCGCTACAGTGACATGTGGACTGGTAGAGGGGTCAGGAGCAACAGGGAAATGGGAGGAGCTAGAGATCAGTAGGTTCCCGCGGGAGGTGACAAAGAAGAAAGAAGAAAAACGTAATAAAAGACGACACGTATAATAACCGTTGAGCCGGCAACCTATACATATTCATCATGTACCTGGGATTTGAACCCGGGTCTCCCATGTGTTGAAACACTGATGTTCTCTTTAGGCAAGATGCTTAACCTGATGAGATATTGTGCTTCAGGAGCCTCAGGGAGAACTCCATTGTCAACCAGTATGTGTCCTACCTGACGACACCAGGGTCCAAATGACTCTCTAGTCTAGCAGAATAGAGAGACCACCTTCGACCACTGCAGATGAGCTGCTAGTTTTATGTTATTAGTATACTCTACTATACAGATCGGTTAAATAATGTTTTATGCAATATAAAATTGCACATTTAACAACACCACAGATAGTTCAGTGCTTTAATACATCTCCGACCTGCAGAAGATGCTCCTGTATCATTTATTTTCGCTTGTCCCGAGCTCGGCACGGGGCTTGAGAAATGTGAACGCACGCACGGGTGAAATCAGCCTGAGGGAGACATGAGGGAGGGAGATGGACTCGTGCTGAAAAGCTATATGGGAGCGTTGGATAAGGTGGGAGGTGGGTGGAGCACGAGGGAATAAGGTCTGGAGAGAGAGAGAGGGAGAGAGGGAGGGGGAGAGAGAGGGAGGGGGAGCTGCAGAGGGACTTTGGGGGGAGTTACTGGCATTGGTCGGAGTCATGCAGGGCTGATTTGGACATGGAGTCATGTCGGCTTGGCAGACGCACGCCGCTTTATTAGTGTCCTGATGCATTAGGAGTGAAGAGAGAGAGAGAGAGAGAGAGCAAGAGGCACGGAGAGAACTATACGAGGGGGGGAAGCTGGACGACGGGAATGGAGGGAAGGGACGACAATCATGCAGGGGGAAAAGAGAGGAAGGTGGAAAAGGAGCGTAAGGTGGAGGTGGAATAGAAGAGAAGAGAAGGAAGAGAGGAGGGAGGCGTGGTGGAGCCGACTGAGATGAAGTGTGAAGGAGCCACCGCACTGCTCTCTCTCTCTCTCTCTCTCTCTCTTTCTCTTTTTCTCTCTTTCTCTCTAGCTCTCTCTCTCTCTCTGCCACTAACATCAGCATTAGCGCATGAAGGAGACCAGGCCTTGGAATTCTATGTGTGTGTGTGTGTGTGTGTGTGTGTGTGTGTGTGTGTGTGTGTGTGTGTGTGTGTGTGTGTGTATGTGTGTGTGTGTGTGTGTGTGTGTCTGTGTCTGTGTCTGTGTGCGTGCGTGCAAGTGTGCTTGTACTGTACGCGTGACATCAATCCATGAGTCCTTGCTGTCTGCCCAAAGGAACCGCGCAGAGATGATGAGGGTCCGTGCAAAAAAGCCCTATAGGAAGGGAGGCCGGTTTCGCAACAATCCTCCTCCATGATTCACCCTCAATTTAGTTATTAAGTGTCACGCTGTCTCACTGAGTTTGAGCAGAGATGTTTGTGGCTGTGTGGTCCTTTATTAGGGCAGGGTAGATATCTGTACTCCTGGCAACCTTTCCTCGTTTACGTCGTATCACTTACCACCATTACCACAACTGTTGCACCATTTCTAAATCTGTCATCTGTGTGACAGGGAGAGAGAGAGAGTGAGTGGGAAATGAGGATAAAAAAAATAATCTTAAAAACTTCCTGTAAATTCCCTCCCTCCCCCCCCCCCCCCCCCCCCAAACTCAGCAGAAAAAAGCCCCCGCACTGCAGTGAATTCGGAGCAATTTCATGGTCTGGCCTGCCCTCGATATTATTCGAGTAATACCCTGTTATTATTGAAGAGAGGGAGAGAAAGGCGAATGACTATTATCTTTATGTGGGTCCTTTAATTTTAATGCACCACAGATTTATAGCTGGGCATTCCAGTGGGGAGGGCCCCTCCCTGCTCTTTAAGCCAACGGGAGGGACACGACCACAGGCCTCTCACAACAGCCACCGTACCTTCTGACAAACAGCCACCGACTAGCCACTTTCGCTCCTTGCTGCACTTCACCCTGCCCTCCTCCGCACTGTCAAATAACCACAGAAGGATCCCACCCACCAGAATAGCATAACATGCTTCTCCCACACACACACACACACACACACACACACACACACACACACACACACACACACACACACACACACACACACACACACACACACACCTACTCCACAGTAGCAGCACGATCTCTCATATACATAGGCCTAGTATTTGTTTTAAAGGTGTGTGGGTAGTCCGTTCGTCCCTTTTATTAACTCGAGGTTGCGGCTCTCACATCTAGAGGTTGGGCTGCTACGTGGCCCTCACGCCTACGGTGCACAGCCCACAAATGGAGAGATCTCTGTATCTGTCAGTCCTTGTCCCTGTTATGCCCATATATGGTGATATCGGTATCTGTCAGTCCTTTTTATGCTCATATGGACCTGCCCCCTTTTCCCCCTTTTGTGCCCATATATGGAGCTGACTGATTTGTTTGCTGAAGATGCCATAACGACACATTGAGGTTAGACAACACACTCCATATTCGGGCATAGCTGCATTGGGAACTCCCTTAAGCCAATCTTATAGGATAGTTCTCCCTTTTGTTCTTTTCATTTTGAAAAAGACAGTGGGATGGCAGGCTAATATCTGGTTGGATTGACATCCTAAAGGACAACATATATTCACATACAGTAATTGGTCCTTACTATATCAGCTCCTATATCAGATGGTACCATTTCTGTCTCCTCCTCAGTCTTTGTCTCAAGCTGCGTTCACATGCGGGCAGATGGAGGCAGGTTTGGATATTTTAAACAAGACATTTGTCTTTTTCATTATCAATGTAAGAACAATGGTTTATATCACAGAATGTCAACTTTCCACCAAAGAAACGCAGAACGAGTCGATGGAAATGGTGCATCTTAATGATAATTAGTGAGGACCAATTATACAAAGTTAATGAGTTCTGAAGTCAGGTATCTTAACCCATTCTGACCTGAGATCAGATTCATACGAGGTTTCCACTGGACACACACTGGTCTGATTAACCCATTCTGACCTGAGATCAGATTCTAAAAAATGTCAGTCGTTCTTCGATTTTTCAAAAATAGCAGACCTACAAGCTCGTAGCGCGCCACTCGGTGGCGCGCTATGAGCTTGTAGATCTGCTATTTTTCAATAGCTAAAGCATAACATAGTGCTAACACCAAAATGGGTGCCCGGTCAGAATGGGTTAAGCACAGCATGTACAATGGATTACTGGTTTCCTAGATTTACTGTACATAACCACGCTATAGCCTATAATCGTGCACTAGTTCTCCTCCTCCCCTCAGCTATCAGCTATTAAAAACCGCGGCAGGCATTCATTATTTCACGTCAATCTAATTGCTAACTTGAAGCAGACACAACTTAGTACAGGACACTTTCTCTCTGTAGTTTCAGGAAACTCTCTCTCTCTCTCTTTCCCCCTCTGGTTATGAACGAGCAGGTTAAATAGTGCTGGAATGTGGTAAGTTAGTAAATGAGAGACTGATGGGGGCAGACAGATGCTTGGCTAATCTTACACGCATCAGGTCAAAGGTATACACACGGCGGCCGGCAGTCTGTTACGAAGGCACGGAGCAGGCTAATAGGCCGTGCTTTGTGAGCTGTGAAACAATATCGTTCTCACCCTCTGCAAAGCCCATGTGTGACTCTGGCTACTGTCTGTAAGCGTAGAGAGAGAGAGAGAGAAATGGCTCAGTGCACTGTCTGTGGTGAGGAAAACAGATAGCATTATATGGGATCATGACATTCTAAAAGCGCTCGCTATATAATGTTGCATTTGTAGATGTCATGCAAACATAATTAAAGGAATGTTAAAGTGTTCTTTAAAACTAGCGGTGCCTTGCAGTCCCTCCATAAACTATGCGCCTACATGCATACGTGAATGATAGTGAGAGAACGAGAGTACACACACACACACATACCTGTAAATGGTCAACATTGTAGGCCGGGTTTGAACTGTTTTAGTGGAATTCCAGGATGCAACTTTGAAGAGGGGTCACTGTACCCCATTAATTAGTTCTTCACCTTTTCCCGACAGCCGCTCCACAGGCCGCCCCCGACACCCCTGAAGGAGCACCACCACTCCCCCATGCGAGAGGAGCCCCCATTGCCCCCTCCGGTGGTCGAGGACGGAGCACAGAACCTGGTGGGAACAGGAGGAGGCGGCGGCGGGTGTACGCCTGGCAATGTCAGCGGTGGAACCAAGAAGCCACGATCACGCACCAAAGTACAAACTCTTATCTCACTGTGTTTCAAGGGCGGGGGGGTTAAAGGAGAATTCCATGCTAGAATGCTTTCTTACCTTTCATTGTAGTCGTTACGTCCCCACCAAAGAGGTCCAGGTGTTTTTTTGTGCAAAAACTCCTTATTGGCTATTTCCCCTACCATAAGCCCTAAATGAATTGCATTGAATTGAATGGGAATTGAATGGGGCTATGGGGTGTTGTGCTAATTCGCTTATTTCCATCGAAATAAGTAGTAAAGTGTGCCGCTTGGGATATTATTTACATTCTGAAGAGAGGATATATACAACAAAAAAAAAAGCCCCATAGCCCCATTCAATTCCCATGCAATTAATTTAGGGCTTATGATAGGGGAAATAGCCAATAAGGAGCTTTTGCACTAAATAACACCTGGACCTCTTTGGTGGGGACGTAACGACTACAAAGAAAGGTAAGAAAGCCTTTTAGTATGGAATTCTCCTTTAAGGGGTCCCCACTCCCCAGGTACATTTTAATTGGGGGTCCTTGACATGAACATTTTTGCGATGAGAACGGTTGAGTACACAACTAACAATCTCCTAATCTAAATCCCTTCATGCTTATCTTGTATAGATCTCCCTGGAGGCCCTGGGAACCCTGCAGAGCTTCATCCAGGACGTGGGCCTCTACCCGGACCAGGAGGCCATCCACACCCTGTCCGCACAGCTGGACCTGCCCAAGCACACCATCATCAAGTTCTTCCAGAACCAGCGCTACCACGTCAAGCACCACGGCCGCCTCAAGGAGCTGGGCGAGGGCGCGGCCGCCAGCGGCGGCGTGGACGTCAGCGAGTACCGGGACGAGGAGCTGCTCTCGGGCTCCGAGGACCCGGAGTCCAGCGAGGACGGCGCCGAGGAGATGTACGCGTCGGCCTCGGAGACGGCCGGCGGGAACGGCGGCGGAGGGCTGAGCCAGCCTCCTCCGGCCTCCTCCTCCTCTGGATCCACGTCCAGCCAGGCCTCGTCGTCGGCGAGCGGAGCGGCTCAGGACGAGGGCAAGGACAAGGGTCTCACTCGGCCCGGCGGGCCTCTGACCGCCGGGAGTACCTCGTCCAGTCCCAGAGAGCAGGCCGAGTACCAGAGATAGAGACTTGGGCGGCAAAACACAAGGAGAGGAAGAGAGCAGAGATGTAAAAGAGGCAATCCTGGAGAATGTACGTGAGGAACTCAAATGACGGGTGGAGGTATGGCTACACAGAGGCACGTGCGAGTGTTGAGGGATGTGTAAAGGGAGTCATACAAATTACCAGACAAATTAGTGATCATTTCAGACAAAATATCTGATATCTGCGAGGTGATATTGTGGAGTGGTGAAATTACAACGTTACCTCAGTGGGAGAAAGCAGGTTGTCACTTTGCGGTGCCGTGACACAGTGTTTGATATGGAACTGTGGAAGACAGATTTATGTTGTTGTTGCTTTATTGTCCTGAGATAGAACTGCTACTTCCCATTTACAGTATACCTCCGCAACCACAAGATGATACTGTACAGAATCTACTACCATCTCTGTGTGTTAATGGATGTGAAGAACTGGAAACCATCACGACCTTCTCTCTCAGCCAGCCAATCCCAAAGATGACACTCGTCAAGGAAGGTGGGCTGCTCTCTCTCTCTCTCTCTTGTGCTTTCTCTCCACCAGACAGACAGACAAACACACACACACACACACACACACACACACACACACACACACACACACACACACACACACACACACACACACACACACACACAAACTCTAGCGCTCTCTCTCTCTCTTATATGGTGTAGTCAATGGGGGGGGGGACGACGACTTATCAAGACCTCCACCATGCCATAAATCCTCAGGACAAACACTGACTACTCTTTTGGCTGCCTGAGGACTTGGATGGACAACACTTTGTGACTCCCTCTCAGACATCAACCCACTCCAAACTCACCTCCTGTCCTATCTGGCTCTTAACTAAGCCCCTCACACACTGGTATCTTAGCGGATGTGACGCTCTCTCTCTCTCTCTCTCTCTCTCTCTCTCTCTCACCCCTCCTTAAGGCCCCTCTTATTTAGACTCATGACCCAGTTGTGAGGTTTTTGGTGATTCGACAGAGAGACATTTTGAACGGCGGTGGACAGTTTGTCTGAGAGAGACAGACAGACAGACAGAGAGTGGACTGTGGACATTGTGGGTAACAATGTGCAAACTTCTCCGAGGGATACTTTTGGGCCTTCCAGGCCACTAACCTTCTGATGTGATGTGCAGTGGGGAAGAAAGCGTTGAGAAAAGGAGGGGACGGAGTAGATATTCGGCAACCAAACAATCAGTCACTTTACTGTATGTGCGGTAGCGGTAGCCCACCTGTTTCACTCTGCTCTCTCCATCTCTCTCTCTCTGTCTCTCTCTCTCTCTCTCTCTGGTGCTCACAGGTGCTCACAGTCATGTGTTCCACCACACCTACCCGCACTTAAACTCTACCAACCCTATTTATTGCTATCTTTATCCATGATTATTATTATTATTATTATTATTATTGTTATTATCATTATTGGTATTATTGTTGTTATTATGGTTGGACTTGCTGTCATCGCGTGCTATTTTTAGTTTTTATTTCCATGTTTTGTTTTGTTTTTAAATGAATATTGGCTTTTGGAACAGTAGCGCTCATTTGGGTAACTAGAGACACTATAGAGCACACTGACCGAGGGGGGGGGGGGGGAATCAAGGGAAGAAGAAAGAAAGAAAGAAAGAAAGAAAGAAAGAAAGGAGCGGACAGTGGAAAAAAAAAGGTGGAAAAAGAAGCAGTTACTGAGTGTTATTGAGTAAAAGCCGTGTCTGTTTGTGTTACGCCAACTCCTTTGTGACTCTATTTCCCAAAGATGGTCAAAAAAAGGACTTGGCAACGGTGGAACCAGATCCAAAAACATTTAAGGAAACATTGGGGTTGGTTTGTGCGCGTGCGAGTGTGTGCGTGTGTGTGCGTGTGCGTGCGTGTGCGCGTGTGTGTGTGTGTGTGTGTGTGCGTGTGTGCGTGCGTGTGTGCGTGCGTGTGTGTGTGTGTGTGTGTGTGTGTGTGTGTGTTTTAAACAGCACTTTGTTGCTGCAGATAATGACAATCTACTTTTTTGAGCCATTACAGAATCATGGCAGGCTTGACTCTGCTCACCACTTTAAATGTATGTAAATACCAGACGTGGATCAAATTGTAATTGATATACTTTCTTTGTTTTGTCTTACTGAGTGTTTGTTTGAGCCAGTCTGGGTTAGCAGAATTAACAGTGCTGCACTTTTGGACAATGCAATGAAATTCAAGTTCAGTTCAATTTCAATTTATAATTCATTGCACCAGGCAGGCCACATTCACTCAATCCCGGAGTATTTAAAAATACAAACAAATTCAAACTGTATATTGTTCTGTGTCCGGTCGCAAATGTGTACAAAATGTGTGTGTTTGAATCCACATCTGAGAATGAATCACTTGTATGTCAGGGGATCTCTCATTTGACTGTCTCAATCGGCTGCTACATTCACACAGAGGACCTGCCTTGTAATCTTACACTGTAACATCCTCAGTGTTTATAACTGTGAGGGTGTACATATTTATACTCTCATAGTGACTAATGGATAGATTAAAGTTGTTGTACTGTAGGTGATATTTTTGTTTGAGGCTGATACTAAAAGTGGGTCGTCGGTTTCATCCGATCAGGAGAGAGAACCCATTTATCAAAAATACAGTTTTATATCGTGTTTCAGTTCCAATTTCAATGTCTGCTCAATATTGTTGATTTGTTACGTCACTTTCAATTCCACTTGTTTATCCTGTACGAGTGTACGAGCTGTTCTCTTTCCTGTTCAGATCAAATTGGTGTCTCGACCCTAAAATGTATTTTCTGTTCACTAAAGATCCGGAGAGACAGGGAGACGCCTGTCCCTCAACCAACAGTAATGATTACTAGTGGAATATAGAGATATTTGACACTTATTAACCAAAAATGATCACTTAAAAAAAACACCTTTTAACACTGAGGATTTCACAGTGTATCATCGACTCCAATGCTTCGTTGACTTTGTTGTGTTGGTCTGTATGACAGGAATCAGGGTTATAAGTCAATCGCATTTCATTTGGAATCTTTGGTTCATTCAATGTTGAAGTGAATTAAAATTTGTGAATTCATAATGGGCTGAGTGTTGTTTTTACCCCCCCCCCCCCCCCACAAATCACAACACGACACGTATACAACTTGCCACACGCATTTCTGTGTGTGCAGACACACCACACACGCATGCACGCAAACTGCTTCACACACACACACACACACACACACGCACACACACACACACACACACACACGCACGCACACGCACGCACACACACACACACACACACACACACGCACACGCACACGCACACGCACACGCACACGCACACGCACACGCACACGCACACGCACACACAGCACATAGACAATAGACATTATGCACTTAAACACTCATTCATTCATTCATTCATTCATTCTCTCTCTCTCTCTCTCTCTCTCTCTCTCTGTCACACATAAAAACACACACGCACGCATGTGCGCTGTGGCAGGCCCCGCATTATTCCGAGCCAATCAATTAAAGGTCTGCATAAAGCCACAGGGGCCGGGGTTTCTAATAAGAGGCGGCGCACGGGGAGTGACAGTAATTCACATGGAAAGCACTGCCAACGCTCTCAAAGTGGCTCCGTCTCTCTCTCTCTCTCTCTCTCTCTCTCTCTCTCCACTGTCCCACAGGACTGTTACTACTGGAGGGTCTGCTGCCAGAGCTACGTATGAGCTACAGCTCAGCTCTAGAGTGAGACCTTAGCGTATATATGAATAGAGAAGGCACCCAGAGGAAACCCTGAGGCGAAATTGACGTAGTGGCCGAATTTGGCATTGCACCTCGAGCCAGCGCTGGTCCGTTGACTATCATTGCGCACGTTCATGTGATTGGGGCCATGACACGTGAACTAATGTTTCATACGTGAACGCGCACAAACGGCACAATGACAGTCAAACGGCAGCGCGTTCATGTGTTTGGGGCAAATCCATCCCAGATTGCACTCTGTTCCTACCAGGAAGGAGGAGTGAAATCGCCTCATGCGCTTTTGAGCAACTTAATGCAAGTGGATGGGAGGAGAACTCGGGTGTCTTCTCTATTCATATATACTCTAAGAGTGAGACCCACTGTTTGTCGTCCTGGCTAGCATGCAGCAGAAACAATGGGCCCTGCCTGATAATGGGGCCCGTCTACCACATCCTGTGTCAGTAATGATCACATGTAGCCCCGGCGCCTGTAGTTTAATGTCAGCACTATAAGAGCGATCCCCTGCCGTTTTCAATGAGAGAGGGAGAAAAAAAAAAACCTGACGTCTCAACTACAATGTGGAAGAATGGGTCTACTTCACAGTGCAATGTGGCATTTAGGCAAGGTCAAAAATCATGTTTCCGTGTTACGACTTCTTTTTTCTTTTGTGGTTTCCCTCTTTGGCAACAAAAGATGGCTGCAAACGGAACCATCTGCTGTTCTGGTGTGAATATCCGTGTGTGTGTACCGTTAAATTTGCACATCCGTAAGTCAAAGTGATTGTGCTTTAGTATCTGTAAATCTGGGTAGAAAACCCAGGCAGTAACTTCATTGACCAGAGTCCCCCAGGAGTCTATACCCCAACCCCCCCCCCAACCTCTTTCTCCCTCTACACCGTCACCAGTGTTTCTCAACCTTTTTTGGAGCCCTGCCCACACTCAATTAAAAGTGTAAGCTATTTTTATTGTGTATTGTGTGGCTTATATAATTTAGAGAACATCTAATCGGTTTCCCAATATCCGATTTTACAGTAAACTGGACTATGTATTTATTTATTCAATTCACTATTTAATTATTGTGTAATTGTTAGCCTATACTTCCCAGGGACAGAAAAAAGCCTGGTATAGGATTATAAATGATACGTATAGCTTGCGGAGTTAGTTCAGTCAGATATAACTCGAGGGGCTTATTCTACATGTGTTATGCAAGACCCACATGACATTCGCTGACGTGGCAATCAGCTGACCAATCGGGCGGGGTATTTAAGCTCACCTAAGACTATGGATTCTTCCTGCGTCCCTCCCTCTGAATATGGGTTCCTGGTGGCGTTATGCACTGTTTGGCTCTCACAGCCACCCCAGCACCACCACCGGTGGGCTCTCCTGTTCCCCAGGGGGGGGGGGGGGGGTTGTTATTGTAACCCTATCTCCCTGCTCTTAATGGATAATGATGGCTGTATAATTGTGCCGAGCAGGGAGAAAAATGTAGCAGAGCTGAACGCTGAGATAAAATATATGTATGCACACTATGTATTCTCATTCTATAATACCGGTATATATTTGCATAAGGAGAAGAGACTGGAGCAGCACGGACATTTAGAGCCTTTTATTTAGGTGCTGAGTATACAAACGACTAACGTTTCGACCTTGCGGTCTTCATCAGAGTCATGACCGCAAGGTCGAAACGTTAGTCTAAATGTCTGCGCTGCTCCAGTCTCTTCTCCTTATGCAACTCATGATGTCCTTGCACCTGTGAAGCACCGGATCAGCCGTTTCAGGCTTGAGGCGCGTTGGTAGACTCCCTTTGTTACCGGTATATATTAGTTCAATTTATTTGTGAGTTATCTGACCGAAGTGGAATTGTATGTGTCAGGCCCTGTCACATCAGGCCCCTCTCACAGAACAGAATGGCATGGCTGTCATCATGGCCCTGTCTATCTATGATACTGATCCTATGATACTGACATGTCAGTTAATGAACAAAAGTGTGCATTTGACTATAGCCTATATTAAACAGCCCCCCCCCCCCCCCCCCCCAAGAGCACACAACAATTAATCAGCCCTCTGGAGTCTGGAGGACTGATTAATTTAATGTATTGATTGAATATTTGGTGATGCCGCCCCTGTTGAGAAACACTACTCGATCCACACCAAAATGTCTTTGCTGAAAATAGCTTGTAGATGAGCTATTTTTGTGGAATGTTCACCACAGAATAGGGAGGCTATACGGTTCATGTGGTTAAAACAAATAAAGCATGGTACCACGCTAGACTGAGTGTAGGATCTGTGATGTATGTGATTAAGTGTGATTTAGGACTGTGTGTCCCAAAATCAACCATTGTCTGAAAGACCACAGTAAGATTGCTCACCAGCAAGGCTATTATTGTGTGCTGTGGAACAGAAATCAAACCTCACCAGCACACCCATGAAACACACACACACACACACACACACACACACCTTCACTCACTTACAAAACATGCACGCACATGCACTCACGCATGCACGCACGCACACACACACACACAGACACACACACAGACAAACACACAGACAAACACACACAATGCACATGCGCACACGCACAAGCACACGCACAGCACACGCACCGTACACGCATATGCACACGCACGCACACTCGAATAACACACAAGAATAATCCTGGTGTTTAACCGGCCACAGGAGGTTGGGTCAAGTGTGCGTGTGTGCGTGCGTGTTTAGCTGAACAGTGTGGTCTTTTACTCATTTTGATCACGCAGAGAGACCTTCTGAGCTGGACTCGCTCAGTAAACAATAGGAAGTGATTGTCTGTGATGAGGCTTGGAGCACAGCCTCCGCTTGTCTTCTGATGGCTGATTGACTGAAGACAATCAGCTCACACTGCAGGGAGACTGCTGCTGTGGGGTCATTGCACCTGCTGAGAACACCCATCTCTCTGTAATTCCTGTGTTTAACTCAAAGTTACAAATGGATCAATTAACACTGATGATTTCACTGTGTATCATTGCCATGTATACTGTACATCCCCAAGGCCCTCTGTCTGTCTGTCTGTCTTTCTGTCTGTCTGTCTGTCTGTCTGTCTGTCTGTCTGTCTGTCTGTCTGTCTGTCTGTCTGTCTGTCTGTCTGTCTGTCTGTCTGTCCGTCCGTCCGTCTGCCCGTGAGGTCCGTCCGTCAGTATGTGTATTTCCATGCCAGGCCAAAAGAAAATAAACTTTTCTTTCTTACAAGCTTTTGAACTGCTTGCAGATGCATGGATAAACACCTAGATAAAAGTCTGTAAAAAGTTGACATTTTATCAATCAAGTTAACAGATGGGAAAAATTGCTCTTGCCTCAGCCTATCCACCCATGTAGCCTACAGTAGTGTCTGCCAATAATGAAATCAAGAGCTTGTGATCGTAATTTCAATGATGGCTTGAAATGTGAATGAGAATTGTGACGGTTCCCTATATTGTGTTATATGTATATTACTCCTAGGTTGTCTGGTTTAGGTATATGTTGTGTTTACTGTTTGACCTATAGTAACTTCTGTTCTTTGTATCCAATAGGATTGGGGAGCAGAGCTACTCATGTTCAGCCTAAGTGGCTCGCACCTGGGCCCAGGTGTCGACGCCCTGCTTCCCCAGTCCTTCCACAGATCTGTTCTTTTCATTTGCCTCCTGCACTCCACCATGCACACTTCTCAACATTTATGTTAATCCATACAACACGCACACACATACATTTCACTCATGCATACACGCACTACACGGTACACCACTGACTACTGATCTCCACACTTCTCAACATTTATGTTAATCCATACAACAAGCACACACATACATTTCACTCATGCATACACGCACTACACCACTGACTACTGATCTCCACACTTCATCTGGTTCATCATGATTTGTTCCTTAATTTACTTTTTTAGTTAATAAATTCTATTTCTTTGGTCAACTGCGTCTCCCCTGTTTTTTGTTGTGTATCTTGGCACCCCCTAGGCCAGGTACATAACAAAATGGGGGCTCGGTCCGCTTGAATTTTGAATAGTTGTGCAGGAAGTTTGGAGAGTCAAGTGACTCGCCCTTCTGCCTTTTGTTCTGCGCTTTTGTGAGTTGAGTGAAATCATTTGGGAACCATTCCGGGGGTTTCCTTGTCCATGTGGTCGACACTACAGTCCGGTGAGTACAAAGCAATGTTTACTTCAGCGTACACGCTTGTGTACTTGGACTTTGGGAGATGCAGTTGATTTGTTTGATTATTTGAATTTGAATTTGTTAAGACATTTGGGTATTTTACAATTTGATTAAGTTTGTGCTAGTGGGGAGGTTTTTTCCTGGAATTTGTGCTGCTAAAGTTAAAAAACAACAAAAGCAAAGTTTGCCTTGCTGGTTTTGTCTTTTGTATGGTTACGAGTTTCTCTGGTAGGTGCGTTTAGCTTCTGGGTATAGAAAGTAGCTCGCTGGGTCTAGGCCGGGGGGTGGTTTAGGTGCAAGGTGTGGCTGTAGCGGCTGTGCGTACGCACGGTTGTCTCGGGGGCACAGCTGAGAGGTGCATGCGGGTCGCCAGTTTCTGGTTGCCCTCCCTGCCTCTCGGTATCAGCTAGGCCTTTGCAGTGGCCTTCAGTGCATAAATACCTTCCGCAAACTGGCATGAAGACTGGTGGAGTTTAGCTTGGGATTACATAGTCTAGACTAGAGGGGCACTTGTACATTTGGTTTGTGTTTTAACCAGCTGGGGGACTTTCTGAGCGCACATATAGCCAGGATGGTTACGCTAGGGACATTTGTGGCTTGTCCTTCTGAAGAGCTGTTAATGCAATGCACCAAAGACCAACTAATTAAAATAGCAGATCGTTATAGAATTAAACTTGATTCAAACGACAAGAAGACAAAGGAATCCGTTCATGGGGTGTTGAGGCACCATTTGTTTGAAGAGAAGGAGTTTTCAGAGTCAGAGAAGGTGTTTCCTCCGTTAAACGCTGCATCGGTGGTGCCTACGGTAGTGATGTCAGGGACAGGTTTAACTTTCGAACAACAGAAAGAGTTTATGATGTTGCAGGCTAAAATAATGGCTGACGCCGCTGAGGCGCAATATACAATTGAGAAAATGAAATGTGAAGTAGAGCAGAACAGGCTGGACCTAATAAGGGACGGTAAGATTTCAGTTGCTGCACAAGTATCTACTACAGAACGTGTAGAGTCCGCAGGGGGGTTTGATATCAGTGGAAATCTACGTCTGGTGCCCAAGTTTTCGGAACGTGATCCGAAAGCATTTTTTGCCATGTTTGAGCGGGTGGCCGACGTGCGTGGTTGGCGGGTGGCCGACGTGCGTAGATGGCCTGACTCGGCGCGCACGTTGATGTTGCATTGTGTCTTGACTGTTTTTTGTTGTGTATCTTGGCACCCCCTAGGCCAGGTACATAACAGAATGGTTTTAGGATCCCCCATGTAACAGTATTGGATCACCCAGAAGGAAGTTACTAATGTTGCCCTGGAGAGGGAAGTCTGGAGCTCTCTAGTGTAAGCTGTTGCCCCCGTGACCTGACTGCGGATAAGCGGTTAATTATGGATGGATGGATGTTGATATAGAACCATGTAGAGCGATTAGAGAGACTGACAGAATTAGAGGCACTTAATGTTGCAAGCTGGACTCAGAAAAGTCATGGTGGCTTGCTTCGCCTAACAACCATGTCGCTCAACGGAAATACCAGATTTTCAACTGAAGAACATGAAGTCATGTTTTTGGGTTTTCAGGCAGGTGACACTATGGTATAACTTAACGCTTCTATAGCCACACAGAACAGTGTATATCTCAACCATTGTGTTGGTATCCAGGCGTGACTCAGTGTTTTGACAGGATTGGCCACACACCACACAACTTCAACCACATAAACTCTATATACTTAGTTGACCGAGGTTCCCCAGGTCTCTATATGCTTGATCCATTAACCTTTTCCAACTGAAAATAGCAGATCTGCAATCAACCCTATACTTTGTGAGATTGGAATTGGAATGTTTGCCCCAGAATAGGCACACGGTTTCATTTGATAAATTAACGAAATATTGAATTTAATTTAATTAGGGGTTTCCTGACTTCTCTGACCAGAGCAAGTAACGTTCAACGGCTACTGGTTTAAGAAGCATCGTTAAGGAGCAGTCTTCAGTTGTGGCTTCACTGTTGAAGTGATAATTCATGCCGTGTGTGTTTTCTTTTTTATTGTTGTTGGGTCAGTTGATATTTTCATGTTATAAAAGCCACTGTTGTTTAAATATAACGCATCAAGTGAAATGAAAACCGCTTGACCACATTTTCTTGATTTCTAACGGGATCTTCTTTCTCCATTAGTTTATCCTAGTTTATGTCTCGTCTTTGCATGTTAACCTTGGAATGATCACGTTTGTGATCTTCAAAGCCTGCCAGAGCATTTCAGAGTGCCCTGCCTTTTGAACAATGTTGTGTATTGTGTATAAACTGTATGGGGCTGGCTAGAGGGGGAGGGCTGGGCCTGGGCAGAGTCAACGGCGTGGCCACAGGAACCAAATACTGTTTCATTTGTACATGAAGGGCAATCAAAGCAAACCAGGAATGGAGAAAAAATATTACCCAAGAGGCCATTTTCTGGGTGGAACTTACTGGAAATTGTGGATGACAATGCAACTTCCCTTGTTTATTTAGAAAAAGAATACCTCTTTTAAAACACAGTCACTAAAGGAGAGACCACGATGGATGTTCCAGGAGAATTACAAACAAAGTCCCTTAGTGCTGAAAAACACCCCTTCTGCCAACTTTTTAATAACCCAACAAAGGAGAAGATGTGACCAAAAACTCAATCTGAATGGAAATGCTGCTCTCGTAATGCTTTTGGGGGGAATAAATCTGAGTGAGACGCTATTTTCTCATGCTGATAGCATTTTGCACCAGTCCAGTAATAGCATTTAAACAGATAGCTTGTTTTTCCTGTTGCTGTGTATCTCCTCCCTCTAGAGTGCACTGGGTCTAAATTGATCTGCATCATGGCAATTACTAAGACATTCTGTATTATATCTATGATGGCCAAGTCACTCTCAATGTGTTTAGTATGAAGTCAACAGTGTTATGGGATGTGATAATCATTTATTTTTCCATCTCTCTTCCTCACTATGACTGGCTGACTGCCAGCACCACACACGCACCCACGTGTGCACACGCACGGACAGGCGCACACATATTGTACATGTATATATATAATACACACATCTGAATACACGCACACACGGATGTATAGACGATTACACACAAAAACTCACTAATACACACATTCAAGCACACACATGGACACACACATACATATGCAACTAGTGCACAGTCACACAGACACACACACACACGCACGCACACACACACGCACGCACGCACGCACACACACACACACACACACACACACACACACACACACACACACACACACACACACACACACACGTCTCTACAGCTTTGTGGTGAGCACCTCTGGTTTTCATTCGCCAGTATACCAGCCTCAATCTCCTCCCACCTCGCCCTAAATCTCCTAATTCAACTCATTATTCGCTCAATTGGTGGGCTTCAACCCCTCCTGCCCCAGGATCTATAGAGCTGGTTGTCATTAAGCAGCCAGGATTTGTCACGGTGCAAAGCATGAAGATCACACGCACACACACACACACACACACACACACACACACACGCACGCACGCACGCACGCACACACACACACAGAGCCTGCAGGGTGTCTGTTTAAGTGTGTTAAGTGGTGTTAAGTGTTACATGATAGACAGAGAGTTGGTCGGTCGGTCGGTCGGTTCAGTCAGTCAGTCAGTCAGACAGACAGACAGACAGACAGACAGACAGACAGACAACGATGCACGTGGTGAGACCACCCACAGCTCTGTGGTTAGCAGAGATGCTAGCTGCGCTCTGTGTACACTTGGCTGACGAGGGTTAGGAACGAGCCTGCCTGATGGCTTCTGGGAAACCTCCAGGGAAACTGAGGACACACATTTGGCCTCCCTCTTAAAGGCCCATTTTATTAAAAGTCAAGCTGAGTTTACAGACGCTTGCAGTTCATTTGGCAATTATGGAAACTCTGTGATCCTCTCACATAAACCCAATTCCCTAACGAATAGACAGTATAAAGTATAATGGAATAAAAGATGTAAAGCGTAAACTGTAAAGAAAATAGCCGTTCTATAAGCTCACAAGCATTGCAATGTGAAGCGTTATAAGTTATTTTCCTGCACATATAAATCAGGCCTAAGTACATGACAATTTCCCAGTGTCTGTGTGTGTGCGTGCGTGCTTGTGTGCGTACATCAGAAGACAGAAAGAGACAGAGAATGAGCGACAGAGAGAGAGAGAGAGAGAGAGAGATTGACAGGTGTCCTGGTACCCATGGCCCCTCAGGCAGCTGTGAGGGCACCGCTGCAGGGTATTAGGCCTGATAGAGGGATGATTAGGGTCCATTAGAGGTGACGGGGTGGGGGCAGAGAGACGCAGCAGCTGTCGCCGCCGTGTATTATTACTCCAAATGCAGCTCCAGCGAGGAGGCTCACACACCTGTGGTCTCCCAATGCTATCAGGGACGAGAGATGCATGGCTACACACTAGAGCCGTTGTGGGTCAGGTGCGTATACATGTAGAGTGGATGGCACACTGACTGTCACGGAAAAGGTTGCAGACCCCCTGGTGTAGAGGTCTAACAGACTCTCAACATAGAGATTCCATGTTCAAATCCCAGTCCTCCAGAAAGAATATTCTGAGATTTTATACGGTTCTAAAAACTGCATTCCCATAGACCGGAAACTGCAGTCCCCCCAGTATACCTTGCTGACTTTGGACTTGAACCAGCCAACCCTCCAACTGTCTGTAGCAGAGGCCACCGATCAAGCATAGTATAGCACACTGCACACCACACCAAATTGCGCCAATTAAGGCTTCTGAGATTTTCCTTTTTATTCTAGCCTTGACATTTTAACGTACTGTTCACTAGTTGGAATAAACACACCATTGTGGAAAGGTTTAAAGGTTTTATTGAATGAGAGAATGGAGTGATGAGGAGAAGAGTGATGATGAGGAGGAGAGCGAGGCGTGGGTTCCGGGGGGGGTCGCCGACCCTGAAGTCTTTGGGGGGGGGGTCGTGTGGCGGTCATCCCGCGGTACACGTGGGGGCGTGGCCGCGTGGCGGTCAGCCCGCGGTACGCTTGGAGGCGTGATCCCCCCCATGGGAACTGTGAGGAGAGATGGAGGAGATGGAGCAGTGGAGATGCTGCTGGTCTTGAGGTGGTGATGGGGATGGTGGCGGGATACGAAAAGCATAGAGGATGCTGGGTTGTCTGAGGCGGGTATAAGTAGGCTCAGGTAGATTGTCATGGAGGGCGGAGGATGGCGTGAAGGTATGGTCATGGTGTGTTTCTCCGCCTCCTGAACATCAGTTGTTCCAACTCCATTCTCCAGCATTGAACTGTATAGGAAGAATCAAGAATGTGTAACCCAGGTTTATAATTGTATGTCTAGACTGTTTGTATGGTCACGGTACCATCTACATCAGTTCGCAGCTCATCACACCGATCACCCACTCACTCCAGTCACACCAGTTTGGAATCAGCAATTATCACCACACCCTAGTATAAAGCACAGGCTGCACAGCACTTTTGTCTCATGCAGTCATGCAGTGAGGTGCACATCACTGGCTGTGGCAAACATTTTACTCTTCATTACAATACATTATATTAACACTGATCAACATTGGTTTTAGACCTCCAAATACTGTATACACTGGTGAACTGAAACTGATGAGCTGGATGAGCTGTAGAACTTGAACTGCATTGGTGAGTTTATTGTTTGAAATGTTTGAACTGTTTTGTTTGATTTTGGTTATTTTCATTTGATTGTTTGAAAAGGATTATTTGATTTGTAAATGATTGTTTGATTCGTATGCCTGTAGATCGTCTGTTTTGATTATTTTTATAATATGATCATTTTATAATTTGGCCTTTTTGTGTTCAGGCCAGGTTTCCCATTTATACCATGAAACTCCATGAATGATGATGAACACAATGGCGAGCTAAGCTCCAGTAGCTCCGGTAGACTCGATGCGAATGGGCGGAGAAGTTGGGATTCTTGCATATTTAATTTGCTGCGATTTGCCTTCACACTGGCTGTGTCAAGCGCAGCAAGGAAACGAAGCAGGGAATTTTATCAATGTGTTCAATTCATAAAATTAATTGAAAGCTAGGGTGTTAAAAAATATACTTCGAGTAATAGTTAGGACTTTTGACGTAAAGTGAGGGTAACGATGCAGTGTGTGTGTGTGTGTGTGTGTGTGTGTGTGTGTGTGTGTGTGTGTGTGTGTGTGTGTGTGTGTGTGTGTGTGTGTGTGTGTGTGTGTGTGTGTGTGTGTGTGTGTGTGTGTGTGTGTGTGCCAGCCACTGTTCTTTTGGGCACGTGAACGAGGCACAGCGGAGACGGGAGCGCAAAATGATCCGTAGTTTACAATAGCTACTCCCAGAGTCCCATTGATGATCCGATCACCATATAGCCTACAATTATTATGCATATGCCATGTTAGCTATACAGTTTATAAATCATGCTGAGCTAAACGTGTGTTTTAATTTTGAACTATTTATATTTAAACAAGATGAAGAAAGTCTCCACTCGGATCCCCACACACAGTGACAGCCCTCCATGTTTACGCACGACACACAGAATATTCTGTACACTGCAGTGTTTTTTTATGTGTTTCCTTAAGCAATAGATTAATGTGCTCATCCTCATATTTCGATGAGGGCTTCTTCGGTCTGTGACCACGTCACATGTAACCTAACGGGACATCTTTGTACTGCGTAAAATGAATATCCCTTCTCCGCCTCCAACTGCAGCTCCTTATCCGCCACATAGTTTGCTTCATTTCCTTTATTTGCTACGGATTGCATTCCCACCTGCACTGAATCGGAATCAAGTGTGAAGCGAAACCCCCGTTTTTTTGGCGGAGTAGAATGCGGTTCTTTGATGCGCATTAGGATTCGAATGAGCCTTCACACCTGCCAAACGAAGCGCACTTTCGGACAATGTGCAGCAGGATTCGTTTTAATCGCAGTAAAGCTTTCTGGTGTGAATGTCACCTTATATCACTAAGTATATGCTACAAATGGGACTTGAATATGAGTCTGGGAGTCTGATCATCAGCCCACTGCATCATCACTCCGACACTCTGAGCGAAGATCTCTTGGTAATTTTGAGTGATCTTGACCATGATGAAATGGAGACATACTGCCCAGTACCATGGAACAATGCATCCCTGTTACACAGTGCTGTGAGAGGGGCCTTATGTGACTGATAGCCCTGCACACAGGATAGCATTTTTGAATATATAAAACTGCCACCCCCCAATATCATCTTAAAAATGTTGCTTCCAGTGTCGTCGTCCCCCGTCCCCCACCATATCTCACTCAAATGTTATGCCGAGAGAGATTAACAACCTCTTGTCAAAAATGTGAGCCATTCGACGCACCCTGGGTCAATTGGCTTGACGTTTTGAGTCGATTGGAACACTTTTAAGATCTGGACCACTGTCGTGTTGTGTTTGATTGGGCATGCAAGTTTGCGTGAGCAAATTAATTTGATGTGAAACATGCAGGGTCTATCGAAAAAAGAAAAAAACACAACGTTGGTCATTTCAACTACATCGAGTTATGCATTTTGGCATGAATCAAAACAAGCACGTAATCTGTGATAAACTGTGACCAGCTCTTGGCTTGTGTGTGACATTTTTGACTACTTTAGCGGCACGATCTCAGCTCCAAGCGAACAAATACGCATGGGTTGCATAGGGTCAGGTTTGTCTCATCCAATCAGGGTCTTGTGGGAAAATCTTCAATAGGAGAAGGCAAACAGCTGTTGTGATGAAAAATAAATCACACTCTCTAAACCCGAGAATAACTAATCTGGACTGAGCCATGAAAGATAAATGAGGGCAAATGTAATGATTTTACCCATCAAAGGATTTAGTTAAACACTTGGAAGGAAAGTGCTAGGATAGCCGACACAGTGCATCAACAGTACATGGACAAGTTCCAACAACACATGATGTGAATAATAATCAGGTCAAAATGGTCAAACTCCGTTCAAGTATACTTGCAAACAAACTACATTCAGAAATGACCACTTGTCAGTCGAGTTTCACTTGAAAAGGTGTCACGCGATTGACTAAGCAGTGCGTCCTGACTCAACTAGGAAGAAGGTATAAAGGAGGCACAGACAGGTCATAAAATGTCCCCTCACTCTCCCTCAGGCGGTGCGCGTGTGTGGGTGGCACCAGAGAGGAGTGGCAGGTATGGGATAGCCCCGGGGCAGTCCCTGGATGCCAGTCCCTGCCATGCCCACTGCCCAGCCTCTGATGTCTACTGACAAGAGTGGGAAGTAGAACTTCTGGGGCAAAGACAAATCACGCACGCACGCAAACACACACGCACATGCACACACGCACGCACGTGCACGCGCACACGCACACGCAGTTTCAGAACGGAACAGCTTAGTTTACTGTTGGGCTTTGATTTTCAACCATCAAGCCCAGAAAGCACACTGGCATACTTCAAAGTGAGGCCAGGTGTTTCTTCAAATGTATTACATATATACCAAATGAAGATCCAACAGAAATATTCATTTTATGGACACATGTCTTCTACTGTGTTATAGACTACTCTGAATTAATGCATATACAGTCCTAGTAGATACTGTACAGAGAAGGTCGACTGAATACCTTTTGTCCTTAATAATTTTGCAAACTATTATATACACTTCATATATCACATCACATTTGTACATTTGTGGGTAATGGTGATTCAGATTTTCTCAAGCGACCTATTCAGTATGGATAAGTGAGGTTACACCATGGTTGAGAATTGGATTTTGCTTACTTATTCTGTAATTTTGCTGACAACGATGTTGAATTGCTCTAAATCGTTGTTTCTCAACCTGTCCTTCAAGGGGTTCCAGGGGGTCCCCAGCTGAATCATACATGTAGTTAAGAACTAAACAGACCCTTTACAGGGCAGTAACGAGAGTTAATTTAACATGGAGGATATAAAGCTCTTATTGTGCTTAAGGATTCACATTGTTAAAGTGCTCCACATGCCAACCTAAAGCCTTTTAGGCCTAACTCTGCGCTCTCCAACATGGACACATGTTGTTCCTGAACTCTCATCAGACATTAACTGCATCAGTAGTGTATTGAACTGCCTGACCTAGTCGAATGGAGATCTGTCACTTATTGTCTCTGTCTGTTTGTCTTAATAAATGAGACTGATCAGAGCGCAGATTGACAGAAGCTAGACGCCAGAGGCAGCTCCGGCGTTTGGCTATTCATTCTGCACAAAAGTAAACAGAGATCATTCAAATATTTACTACTGTGAAAATAAGTAATGAGTGATAATGTGTGCGTGCGTGGGTGTGTGCGTGTGTGCATGCGTGCGAGTGCGTGTGCGTGCATGCACACACGCACAAGTGTGTGTGTGTGTGTGTGTGTAGGGGCTTAGGTTAGTCTTAGGTGTTTTATAAATGTTACTGTATATGCAATTCTTTACAGATGTGTTATAAAACATGTATTTTAAATACTATAGCTGCTTAATGCCTGGGCTCTTATTACAAGATTGAGATTATCAGGATGTCTGATTTGCCACATCTCCGGCACTTCTCTTGGATGTGCCACATGATGTACTTTAATTTCAACTGTATCACTATAACTGTATCTGTATGTGTGTGCATGCCGGCAATGAAGAATGCATCTTAAGTTGTTAAAGTAACTTCCCCATGCCTCTCCCACACAAGTCAACATCCTTCTGCTCACTTATTATCGCTCGCAAGCACATGCACACGCACACGTACACACACACACACACACACACACACACACACACACACACACACACACACACACACACACACACACACACACACACACACACACACACACACACACACACATACATTATCATGGGCATGCACTGTATTCAATATTCATCAGCCCAAGCTGTCACATAATGGTCTGTTTCTATTGAAATAGTTTAACAGCTGACAGAGCAGTACTTACCATGCACGCACATCTACATGCATGCTTGCACGCATACTGTAGTAGTATAGATATAGATGCGCACACAAGCACAAGCACACGCACACACACACACACACACACACGCACGCACACACACACACACACACACACACACACACACACACACACACACACACACACACACACACACACACACACACACACACACACACACACAGTGTGTTTCACAATTCACAATTTCCGCAATTTGACAAAAAACGATGGGTTATAGCCCATGTTTTTTGAAATTTTGAAAAAAAAAGTTATCCTCGTTTCTCATCATTTTGGACCATGGGCTATAGCCCATATCGTACGGCATACTATAGCGCGCCGTTTTTCATCATTTTTGAGGATTTGAAAAAAATGACGAAATTACAAAAACGATGGGTTATAGGCTTATAGCCCATGTTTTTTGAAATTTTGAAAAAAAAAGTTAGCCTCGTTTCTCATCATTTTGGACCGTGGGCTATAGCCCATATCGTACGGCATACTATAGCGCGCCGTTTTTCATCATTTTTGAAGATTTGAAAAAAATGACGAAATGACAAAAACGATGGTTTATAGCCCATGTTTTTTGAAATTTTGAAAAAAAAAGTTAGCCTCGTTTCTCATCATTTTGGACCATGGGCTATAGCCCATATCGTACGGCATACTATAGCGCGCCGTTTTTCATCATTTTTGAGGATTTGAAAAAAATGACGAAATTACAAAAACGATGGGTTATAGCCCATGTTTTTTGAAATTTTGAAAAAAAAAGTTAGCCTCGTTTCTCATCATTTTGGACCGTGGGCTATAGCCCATATCGTACGGCATACTATAGCGCGCCGTTTTTCATCATTTTTGAGGATTTGAAAAAAATGACGAAATGACAAAAACGATGGGTTATAGCCCATGTTTTTTGAAATTTTGAAAAAAAAAGTTAGCCTCGTTTCTCATCATTTTGGACCATGGGCTATAGCCCATATCGTACGGCATACTATAGCGCGCCGTTTTTCATCATTTTTGAGGATTTGAAAAAAATGACGAAATTACAAAAACGATGGGTTATAGCCCATGTTTTTTGAAATTTTGAAAAAAAAAGTTAGCCTCGTTTCTCATCATTTTGGACCGTGGGCTATAGCCCATATCGTACGGCATACTATAGCGCGCCGTTTTTCATCATTTTTGAAGATTTAAAAAAAAGGCGAAATTACAAAAACGATGGGTTATAGCCCATGTTTTTTGAAATTTTGAAAAAAAAAGTTAGCCTCGTTTCTCATCATTTTGGACCGTGGGCTATAGCCCATATCGTACGGCATACTATAGCGCGCCGTTTTTCATCATTTTTGAAGATTTTTAAAAAAGACGAAATTACAAAAACGATGGGTTATAGCCCATGTTTTTTGAAATTTTGGAAAAAAAAGTTAGCCTCGTTTCTCATCATTTTGGACCGTGGGCTATAGCCCATATCGTACGGCATACTATAGCGCGCCGTTTTTCATCATTTTTGAAGATTTAAAAAAAAGGCGAAATTACAAAAACGATGGGTTATAGCCCATGTTTTTTGAAATTTTGAAAAAAAAAGTTAGCCTCGTTTCTCATCATTTTGGACCATGGGCTATAGCCCATATCGTACGGCATACTATAGCGCGCCGTTTTTCATCATTTTTGAGGATTTGAAAAAAATGACGAAATTACAAAAACGATGGGTTATAGCCCATGTTTTTTGAAATTTTGAAAAAAAAAGTTAGCCTCGTTTCTCATCATTTTGGACCGTGGGCTATAGCCCATATCGTACGGCATACTATAGCGCGCCGTTTTTCATCATTTTTGAGGATTTGAAAAAAATGACGAAATTACAAAAACGATGGGTTATAGCCCATGTTTTTTGAAATTTTGAAAAAAAAAGTTAGTCTCGTTTCTCATCATTTTGGACCGTGGGCTATAGCCCATATCGTACGGCATACTATAGCGCGCCGTTTTTCATCATTTTTGAAGATTTGAAAAAAATGACGAAATGACAAAAACGATGGTTTATAGCCCATGTTTTTTGAAATTTTGAAAAAAAAAGTTAGCCTCGTTTCTCATCATTTTGGACCATGGGCTATAGCCCATATCGTACGGCATACTATAGCGCGCCGTTTTTCATCATTTTTGAGGATTTGAAAAAAATGACGAAATTACAAAAACGATGGGTTATAGCCCATGTTTTTTGAAATTTTGAAAAAAAAAGTTAGCCTCGTTTCTCATCATTTTGGACCGTGGGCTATAGCCCATATCGTACGGCATACTATAGCGCGCCGTTTTTCATCATTTTTGAGGATTTGAAAAAAATGACGAAATTACAAAAACGATGGGTTATAGCCCATGTTTTTTGAAATTTTGGAAAAAAAAGTTAGCCTCGTTTCTCATCATTTTGGACCATGGGCTATAGCCCATATCGTACGGCATACTATAGCGCGCCGTTTTTCATCATTTTTGAGGATTTAAAAAAAATGACGAAATTACAAAAACGATGGGTTATAGCCCATGTTTTTTGAAATTTTGAAAAAAAAAGTTAGCCTCGTTTCTCATCATTTTGGACCGTGGGCTATAGCCCATATCGTACGGCATACTATAGCGCGCCGTTTTTCATCATTTTTGAAGATTTGAAAAAAATGACGAAATGACAAAAACGATGGTTTATAGCCCATGTTTTTTGAAATTTTGAAAAAAAAAGTTAGCCTCGTTTCTCATCATTTTGGACCGTGGGCTATAGCCCATATCGTACGGCATACTATAGCGCGGCGTTTTTCATCATTTTTGAGGATTTGAAAAAAATGACGAAATTACAAAAACGATGGGTTATAGCCCATGTTTTTTGAAATTTTGAAAAAAAAAGTTAGCCTCGTTTCTCATCATTTTGGACCGTGGGCTATAGCCCATATCGTACGGCATACTATAGCGCGCCGTTTTTCATCATTTTTGAAGATTTGAAAAAAATGACGAAATTACAAAAACGATGGGTTATAGCCCATGTTTTTTGAAATTTTGAAAAAAAAAGTTAGCCTCGTTTCTCATCATTTTGGACCGTGGGCTATAGCCCATATCGTACGGCATACTATAGCGCGCCGTTTTTCATCATTTTTGAGGATTTGAAAAAAATGACGAAATTACAAAAACGATGGGTTATAGCCCATGTTTTTTGAATTTTTGAAAAAAAAAGTTAGCCTCGTTTGTCATCATTTTGGACCATGGGCTATAGCCCATATCGTACGGCATACTATAGCGCGCCGTTTTTCATCATTTTTGAGGATTTGAAAAAAATGACGAAATTACAAAAACGATGGGTTATAGCCCATGTTTTTTGAAATTTTGAAAAAAAAAGTTAGCCTCGTTTCTCATCATTTTGGACCGTGGGCTATAGCCCATATCGTACGGCATACTATAGCGCGCCGTTTTTCATCATTTTTGAAGATTTTTAAAAAAGGCGAAATTACAAAAACGATGGGTTATAGCCCATGTTTTTTGAAATTTTGGAAAAAAAAGTTAGCCTCGTTTCTCATCATTTTGGACCATGGGCTAAAGCCCATATCGTACGGCATACTATAGCGCGCCGTTTTTCATCATTTTTGAGGATTTGAAAAAAATGACGAAATTACAAAAACGATGGGTTATAGCCCATGTTTTTTGAAATTTTGAAAAAAAAAGTTAGCCTCGTTTCTCATCATTTTGGACCGTGGGCTATAGCCCATATCGTACGGCATACTATAGCGCGCCGTTTTTCATCATTTTTGAAGATTTAAAAAAAATGACGAAATTACAAAAACGATGGGTTATAGCCCATGTTTTTAGAAATTTTGACAAAAAAAGTTAGCCTCGTTTCTCATCATTTTGGACCATGGGCTATAGCCCATATCGTACGGCATACTATAGCGCGCCGTTTTTCATCATTTTTGAGGATTTGAAAAAAATGACGAAATTACAAAAACGATGGGTTATAGCCCATGTTTTTTGAAATTTTGAAAAAAAAAGTTAGCCTCGTTTCTCATCATTTTGGACCGTGGGCTATAGCCCATATCGTACGGCATACTATAGCGCGCCGTTTTTCATCATTTTTGAAGATTTGAAAAAAATGACGAAATGACAAAAACGTGGGTTTATAGCCCATGTTTTTTGAAATTTTGAAAAAAAAAGTTAGCCTCGTTTCTCATCATTTTGGACCATGGGCTATAGCCCATATCGTACGGCATACTATATAGCGCGCCGTTTTTCATCATTTTTGAGGATTTGAAAAAAATGACGAAATTACAAAAATGATGGGTTATAGCCCATGTTTTTTGAAATTTTGAAAAAAAAAGTTAGCCTCGTTTCTCATCATTTTGGACCGTGGGCTATAGCCCATATCGTACGGCATACTATAGCGCGCCGTCTTTCATCATTTTTGAAGATTTGAAAAAAATGACGAAATTACAAAAACGATGGTTTATAGCCCATGTTTTTTGAAATTTTGAAAAAAAAAGTTAGCCTCGTTTCTCATCATTTTGGACCGTGGGCTATAGCCCATATCGTACGGCATACTATAGCGCGGCGTTTTTCATCATTTTTGAGGATTTGAAAAAAATGACGAAATTACAAAAACGATGGGTTATAGCCCATGTTTTTTGAAATTTTGAAAAAAAAAGTTAGCCTCGTTTCTCATCATTTTGGACCGTGGGCTATAGCCCATATCGTACGGCATACTATAGCGCGCCGTTTTTCATCATTTTTGAAGATTCGAAAAAAATGACGAAATTACAAAAACGATGGGTTATAGCCCATGTTTTTTGAAATTTTGAAAAAAAAAGTTAGCCTCGTTTCTCATCATTTTGGACCGTGGGCTATAGCCCATATCGTACGGCATACTATAGCGCGCCGTTTTTCATCATTTTTGAGGATTTGAAAAAAATGACGAAATTACAAAAACGATGGGTTATAGCCCATGTTTTTTGAAATTTTGAAAAAAAAAGTTAGCCTCGTTTCTCATCATTTTGGACCATGGGCTATAGCCCATATCGTACGGCATACTATAGCGCGCCGTTTTTCATCATTTTTGAGGATTTGAAAAAAATGACGAAATTACAAAAACGATGGGTTATAGCCCATGTTTTTTGAAATTTTGAAAAAAAAAGTTAGCCTCGTTTCTCATCATTTTGGACCGTGGGCTATAGCCCATATCGTACGGCATACTATAGCGCGCCGTTTTTCATCATTTTTGAAGATTTAAAAAAAAGGCGAAATTACAAAAACGATGGGTTATAGCCCATGTTTTTTTAAATTTTGAAAAAAAAAGTTAGCCTCGTTTCTCATCATTTTGGACCATGGGCTATAGCCCATATCGTACGGCATACTATAGCGCGCCGTTTTTCATCATTTTTGAGGATTTGAAAAAAATGACGAAATTACAAAAACGATGGGTTATAGCCCATGTTTTTTGAAATTTTGAAAAAAAAAGTTAGCCTCGTTTCTCATCATTTTGGACCATGGGCTATAGCCCATATCGTACGGCATACTATAGCGCGCCGTTTTTCATCATTTTTGAGGATTTGAAAAAAATGACGAAATTACAAAAACGATGGGTTATAGCCCATGTTTTTTGAAATTTTGAAAAAAAAAGTTAGCCTCGTTTCTCATCATTTTGGACCGTGGGCTATAGCCCATATCGTACGGCATACTATAGCGCGCCGTTTTTCATCATTTTTGAAGATTTGAAAAAAATGACGAAATTACAAAAACGATGGGTTATAGCCCATGTTTTTTGAAATTTTGAAAAAAAAAGTTAGCCTCGTTTCTCATCATTTTGGACCGTGGGCTATAGCCCATATCGTACGGCATACTATAGCGCACCGTTTTTCATCATTGTTGAGGATTTGAAAAAAATGACGAAATTACAAAAACGATGGGTTATAGCCCATGTTTTTTGAAATTTTGAAAAAAAAAGTTAGCCTCGTTTCTCATCATTTTGGACCATGGGCTATAGCCCATATCGTACGGCATACTATAGCGCGCCGTTTTTCATCATTTTTGAGGATTTGAAAAAAATTACGAAATTACAAAAACGATGGGTTATAGCCCATGTTTTTTGAAATTTTGAAAAAAAAAGTTAGCCTCGTTTCTCATCATTTTGGACCGTGGGCTATAGCCCATATCGTACGGCATACTATAGCGCGCCGTTTTTCATCATTTTTGAAGATTTGAAAAAAATGACGAAATTACAAAAACGATGGGTTATAGCCCATGTTTTTTGAAATTTTGAAAAAAAAATTAGCCTCGTTTCTCATCATTTTGGACCGTGGGCTATAGCCCATATCGTACGGCATACTATAGCGCGGCGTTTTTCATCATTTTTGAGGATTTGAAAAAAATGACGAAATTACAAAAAGGATGGGTTATAGCCCAAGTTTTTTTTAATTTTGAAAAAAAAAGTTAGCCTCGTTTCTCATCATTTTGGACCGTGGGCTATAGCCCATATCGTACGGCATACTATAGCGCGCCGTTTTTCATCATTTTTGAGGATTTGAAAAAAATGACGAAATTACAAAAACGATGGGTTATAGCCCATGTTTTTTGAAATTTTGAAAAAAAAAGTTAGCCTCGTTTCTCATCATTTTGGACCATGGGCTATAGCCCATATCGTACGGCATACTATAGCGCGCCGTTTTTCATCATTTTTGAGGATTTGAAAAAAATGACGATATTACAAAAACGATGGGTTATAGCCCATGTTTTTTGAAATTTTGAAAAAAAAAGTTAGCCTCGTTTCTCATCATTTTGGACCGTGGGCTATAGCCCATATCGTACGGTATACTATAGCGCGCCGTTTTTCATCATTTTTGAAGATTTAAAAAAAATGACGAAATTACAAAAACGATGGGTTATAGCCCATGTTTTTAGAAATTTTGACAAAAAAAGTTAGCCTCGTTTCTCATCATTTTGGACCATGGGCTATAGCCCATATCGTACGGCATACTATAGCGCGCCGTTTTTCATCATTTTTGAGGATTTGAAAAAAATGACGAAATTACAAAAACGATGGGTTATAGCCCATGTTTTTTGAAATTTTGAAAAAAAAAGTTAGCCTCGTTTCTCATCATTTTGGACCGTGGGCTATAGCCCATATCGTACGGCATACTATAGCGCGCCGTTTTTCATCATTTTTGAAGATTTGAAAAAAATGACGAAATGACAAAAACGATGGTTTATAGCCCATGTTTTTTGAAATTTTGAAAAAAAAAGTTAGCCTCGTTTCTCATCATTTTGGACCATGGGCTATAGCCCATATCGTACGGCATACTATAGCGCGCCGTTTTTCATCATTTTTGAGGATTTGAAAAAAATGACGAAATTACAAAAACGATGGGTTATAGCCCATGTTTTTAGAAATTTTGAAAAAAAAAGTTAGCCTCGTTTCTCATCATTTTGGACCGTGGGCTATAGCCCATATCGTACGGCATACTATAGCGCGCCGTTTTTCATCATTTTTGAAGATTTGAAAAAAATGACGAAATTACAAAAACGATGGGTTATAGCCCATGTTTTTTGAAATTTTGAAAAAAAAAGTTAGCCTCGTTTCTCATCATTTTGGACCGTGGGCTATAGCCCATATCGTACGGCATACTATAGCGCGCCGTTTTTCATCATTTTTGAAGATTTGAAAAAAATGACGAAATTACAAAAACGATGGGTTATAGCCCATGTTTTTTGAAATTTTGGAAAAAAAAGTTAGCCTCGTTTCTCATCATTTTGGACCGTGGGCTATAGCCCATATCGTACGGCATACTATAGCGCACCGTTTTTCATCATTTTTGAGGATTTGAAAAAAATGACGAAATTACAAAAACGATGGGTTATAGCCCATGTTTTTTGAAATTTTGAAAAAAAAAGTTAGCCTCGTTTCTCATCATTTTGGACCATGGGCTATAGCCCATATCGTACGGCATACTATAGCGCGCCGTTTTTCATCATTTTTGAGGATTTGAAAAAAATTACGAAATTACAAAAACGATGGGTTATAGCCCATGTTTTTTGAAATTTTGAAAAAAAAGGTTAGCCTCGTTTCTCATCATTTTGGACCGTGGGCTATAGCCCATATCGTACGGCATACTATAGCGCGCCGTTTTTCATCATTTTTGAAGATTTGAAAAAAATGACGAAATTACAAAAACGATGGGTTATAGCCCATGTTTTTTGAAATTTAAAAAAAAAAAGTTAGCCTCGTTTCTCATCATTTTGGACCATGGGCTATAGCCCATATCGTACGGCATACTATAGCGCGCCGTTTTTCATCATTTTTGAGGATTTGAAAAAAATGACGAAATTACAAAAACGATGGGTTATAGCCCATGTTTTTTGAAATTTTGGAAAAAAAAGTTAGCCTCGTTTCTCATCATTTTGGACCGTGGGCTATAGCCCATATCGTACGGCATACTATAGCGCGCCGTTTTTCATCATTTTTGAAGATTTGAAAAAAATGACGAAATTACAAAAACGATGGGTTATAGCCCATGTTTTTTGAAATTTTGAAAAAAAAAGTTAGCCTCGTTTCTCATCATTTTGGACCGTGGGCTATAGCCCATATCGTACGGCATACTATAGCGCGCCGTTTTTCATCATTTTTGAAGATTTGAAAAAAATGACGAAATTACAAAAACGATGGGTTATAGCCCATGTTTTTTGAAATTTTGAAAAAAAAAGTTAGCCTCGTTTCTCATCATTTTGGACCGTGGGCTATAGCCCATATCGTACGGCATACTATAGCGCACCGTTTTTCATCATTTTTGAGGATTTGAAAAAAATGACGAAATTACAAAAACGATGGGTTATAGCCCATGTTTTTTGAAATTTTGAAAAAAAAAGTTAGCCTCGTTTCTCATCATTTTGGACCATGGGCTATAGCCCATATCGTACGGCATACTATAGCGCGCCGTTTTTCATCATTTTTGAGGATTTGAAAAAAATTACGAAATTACAAAAACGATGGGTTATAGCCCATGTTTTTTGAAATTTTGAAAAAAAAAGTTAGCCTCGTTTCTCATCATTTTGGACCGTGGGCTATAGCCCATATCGTACGGCATACTATAGCGCGCCGTTTTTCATCATTTTTGAAGATTTGAAAAAAATGACGAAATTACAAAAACGATGGGTTATAGCCCATGTTTTTTGAAATTTTGAAAAAAAAATTAGCCTCGTTTCTCATCATTTTGGACCGTGGGCTATAGCCCATATCGTACGGCATACTATAGCGCGGCGTTTTTCATCATTTTTGAGGATTTGAAAAAAATGACGAAATTACAAAAAGGATGGGTTATAGCCCAAGTTTTTTGAAATTTTGAAAAAAAAAGTTAGCCTCGTTTCTCATCATTTTGGACCGTGGGCTATAGCCCATATCGTACGGCATACTATAGCGCGCCGTTTTTCATCATTTTTGAAGATTTGAAAAAAATGACGAAATTACAAAAACGATGGGTTATAGCCCATGTTTTTTGAAATTTTGAAAAAAAAAGTTAGCCTCGTTTCTCATCATTTTGGACCGTGGGCTATAGCCCATATCGTACGGCATACTATAGCGCGCCGTTTTTCATCATTTTTGAAGATTTGAAAAAAATGACGAAATTACAAAAACGATGGGTTATAGCCCATGTTTTTTGAAATTTTGAAAAAAAAAGTTAGCCTCGTTTCTCATCATTTTGGACCGTGGGCTATAGCCCATATCGTACGGCATACTATAGCGCGCCGTTTTTCATCATTTTTGAAGATTTGAAAAAAATGACGAAATGACAAAAACGATGGTTTATAGCCCATGTTTTTTGAAATTTTGAAAAAAAAAGTTATCCTCGTTTCTCATCATTTTGGACCGTGGGCTATAGCCCATATCGTACGGCATACTATAGCGCGGCGTTTTTCATCATTTTTGAGGATTTGAAAAAAATGACGAAATTACAAAAACGATGGGTTATATCCCATGTTTTTTGAAATTTTGGAAAAAAAAGTTAGCCTCGTTTCTCATAATTTTGGACCGTGGGCTATAGCCCATATCGTACGGCATACTATAGCGCGCCGTTTTTCATCCTTTTTGAAGATTTGAAAAAAATGACGAAATTACAAAAACGATGGGTTATAGCCCATGTTTTTTGAAATTTTGAAAAAAAAAGTTAGCCTCGTTTCTCACCATTTTGGACCGTGGGCTATAGCCCATATCGTACGGCATACTATAGCGCTGCGTTTTTCATCATTTTTGAGGATTTGAAAAAAATTAAAAATTAAGAAAAACGATGGGTTATAGCCCATGTTTTTTGAAATTTTGAAAAAAAAATTAGCCTCGTTTCTCATCATTTTGGACCGTGGGCTATAGCCCATATCGTACGGCATACTATAGCGCGGCGTTTTTCATCATTTTTGAGGATTTGAAAAAAATGACGAAATTACAAAAAGGATGGGTTATAGCCCAAGTTTTTTGAAATTTTGAAAAAAAAAGTTAGCCTCGTTTCTCATCATTTTGGACCGTGGGCTATAGCCCATATCGTACGGCATACTATAGCGCGCCGTTTTTCATCATTTTTGAAGATTTGAAAAAAATGACGAAATTACAAAAACGATGGGTTATAGCGCATGTTTTTTGAAATTTTGAAAAAAAAAGTTAGCCTCGTTTCTCATCATTTTGGACCGTGGGCTATAGCCCATATCGTACGGCATACTATAGCGCGCCGTTTTTCATCATTTTTGAAGATTTGAAAAAAATGACGAAATTACAAAAACGATGGGTTATAGCCCATGTTTTTTGAAATTTTGAAAAAAAAAGTTAGCCTCGTTTCTCATCATTTTGGACCGTGGGCTATAGCCCATATCGTACGGCATACTATAGCGCGCCGTTTTTCATCATTTTTGAAGATTTGAAAAAAATGACGAAATTACAAAAACGATGGGTTATAGCCCATGTTTTTTGAAATTTTGAAAAAAAAAGTTAGCCTCGTTTCTCATCATTTTGGACCGTGGGCTATAGCCCATATCGTACGGCATACTATAGCGCGCCGTTTTTCATCATTTTTGAAGATTTGAAAAAAATGACGAAATGACAAAAACGATGGTTTATAGCCCATGTTTTTTGAAATTTTGAAAAAAAAAGTTAGCCTCGTTTCTCATCATTTTGGACCATGGGCTATAGCCCATATCGTACGGCATACTATAGCGCGCCGTTTTTCATCATTTTTGAGGATTTGAAAAAAATGACGAAATTACAAAAACGATGGGTTATAGCCCATGTTTTTTGAAATTTTGAAAAAAAAAGTTATCCTCGTTTCTCATCATTTTGGACCGTGGGCTATAGCCCATATCGTACGGCATACTATAGTGCGGCGTTTTTCATCATTTTTGAGGATTTGAAAAAAATGACGAAATTACAAAAACGATGGGTTATATCCCATGTTTTTTGAAATTTTGAAAAAAAAAGTTAGCCTCGTTTCTCATAATTTTGGACCGTGGGCTATAGCCCATATCGTACGGCATACTATAGCGCGCCGTTTTTCATCCTTTTTGAAGATTTGAAAAAAATGACGAAATTACAAAAACGATGGGTTATAGCCCATGTTTTTTGAAATTTTGAAAAAAAAAGTTAGCCTCGTTTCTCATCATTTTGGACCATGGGCTATAGCCCATATCGTACGGCATACTATAGCGCGCCGTTTTTCATCATTTTTGAAGATTTGAAAAAAATGACGAAATTACAAAAACGATGGGTTATAGCCCATGTTTTTTGAAATTTTGAAAAAAAAAGTTAGCCTCGTTTCTCATCATTTTGGACCGTGGGCTATAGCCCATATCGTACGGCATACTATAGCGCGCCGTTTTTCATCATTTTTGAAGATTTGAAAAAAATGACGAAATGACAAAAACGATGGTTTATAGCCCATGTTTTTTGAAATTTTGAAAAAAAACGTTAGCCTCGTTTCTCATCATTTTGGACCATGGGCTATAGCCCATATCGTACGGCATACTATAGCGCGCCGTTTTTCATCATTTTTGAGGATTTGAAAAAAATGACGAAATTACAAAAACGATGGGTTATAGCCCATGTTTTTTGAAATTTTGAAAAAAAAAGTTAGCCTCGTTTCTCATCATTTTGGACCGTGGGCTATAGCCCATATCGTACGGCATACTATAGCGCGGCGTTTTTCATCATTTTTGAGGATTTGAAAAAAATGACGAAATTACAAAAACGATGGGTTATAGCCCATGTTTTTTGAAATTTAAAAAAAAAAAGTTAGCCTCGTTTCTCATCATTTTGGACCGTGGGCTATAGCCCATATCGTACGGCATACTATAGCGCGCCGTTTTTCATCCTTTTTGAAGATTTGAAAAAAATGACGAAATTACAAAAACGATGGGTTATAGCCCATGTTTTTTGAAATTTTGAAAAAAAAAGTTAGCCTCGTTTCTCATCATTTTGGACCGTGGGCTATAGCCCATATCGTACGGCATACTATAGCGCTGCGTTTTTCATCATTTTTGAGGATTTGAAAAAAATTAAAAATTAAGAAAAACGATGGGTTATAGCCCATGTTTTTGAAATTTTGAAAAAAAAAGTTAGCCTAGTTTCTCATCATTTTGGACCGTGGGCTATAGCCCATATCGTACGGCATACTATGGCACGCCGTTTTTCATCATTTTTGAGGATTTGAAAAAAATTAAAAATTAAAAAAAACAATAGGTTATAGCCCATGTTTTTTTTTATTTTGAAAAAAAAAGTTAGCCTCGTTTCTCATCATTTTGGACCGTGGGCTATAGCCCATATCGTACGGCATACTATGGCACGCCGTTTTTCATCATTTTTGAGGATTTGAAAAAAATGAAAAAATGAAAAATACGATGGGTTATAGCCCATGTTTTTTGAAATTTTGAAAAAAAAAGTTAGCCTCGTTTCTCATCATTTTGGACCGTGGGCTATAGCCCATATCGTACGGCATACTATGGCACGCCGTTTTTCATCATTTTTGAGGATTTGAAAAAAATTAAAAATTAAGAAAAACGATGGGTTATAGCCCATGTTTTTGAAATTTTGAAAAAAAAAGTTAGCCTAGTTTCTCATCATTTTGGACCGTGGGCTATAGCCCATATCGTACGGCATACTATGGCACGCCGTTTTTCATCATTTTTGAGGATTTGAAAAAAATGAAAAAATGAAAAAAACGATGGGTTATAGCCCATGTTTTTTGAAATTTTGAAAAATAAAGTTAGCCTCGTTTCTCATCATTTTGGACCGTGGGCTATAGCCCATATCGTACGGCATACTGTGGCACGCCGTTTTTCATCATTTTTGAGGATTTGGAAAAAATGAAAAAAACGATTGGTTATAGCCCATGTTTTTTGAAAAAAAGAAAAAAAAAGTTAGCCTCGTTTTCCGCAATTTCCGCAATTTCCGCAATTTTGAATTTTTAAAAAAATTCTAAATTCAAAATTGCGGAAATTGCGGAATCGCGGAAATTGCGGAAATCGCGGAAATTGCGGAAATCCACAATTTTTTAAAAAATTCAAAATTGCGGAAATTGCTAAACTCATATTTAACCAGTCTTTTAGAATTTAGATGGACATTGAAAATGTTCTTCAGGGGACTTGAACCCTGAATGTCCTGTTTACAAACCCCCGGTTTATCACCTGCGCCACACTGGCATGTAAGGTATAACCGGGAACTCATATTTAACCAGCCTTTTAGAATTTAGATGGACATTGAAAATGTTCTTCAGGGGACTTGAACCCTGAATGTCCTGTTTACAAACCCCCGGTTTATCACCTGCGCCACACTGGCATGTAAGATATAACCGGGAACTCATATTTAACCATGTTTTTTGAAATTTTGAAAAAAAAAGTTAGCCTCGTTTCTCATCATTTTGGTCCATGGGCTATAGCCCATATCGTACGGCATACTATAGCACGCCGCTTTTCATCATTTTTGAGGATTTGAAAAAAATGAAAAAATAAAAAAACGATGGGTTATAGCCCATGTTTTTTGAAATTTTGAAAAAAAGAGTTCCCTCGTTTCTCATCATTTTGGACCATGGGCTATAGCCCATATCGTATTATAGATTAGTTTCAGGTGGGGTAATCTAAACACAGCATCTTAACACTGGTTGTCAAGCTATTTAGTATTTTTTGCAGTTTCCCTGCTTGAAAGGGATGGCACAGACCATATGGATTGTTACTGGGTTTCACTCATACAATGACCACACAGTTTCCTTCTTTTTACTCTTCTTTACTTTGTAGTTGAGTACAGTTGTACAGGTATTGTGTAAGTCAGTTAGTGGGTAAGTCAGGTAAGGTGAAAAACCTTAAAGGGAAAATAAAAAATAACTAATGTAAGTATAATGCACATTCAATCAATACACATACTTTACATGTTCTAAACACCTAAATATCATTTTTACTTAAGTGTCTCTTAATCAACTAATTTCTAAATCAATTCATTTTTTGCTCAATTCGTTTCTAAACAGTTTTTAAACTCATGAAATGTAAATTAAATAAACTGAATTAATTAGCATCATTGAAACGTTTTTATCAATCAATAATCAATTCAAATGTATTTTAAATCAAATGATCATGTTCATTGTTCATGTCCAATTGGCCATCATGTTTCCTTTAACTTCAACTCAAGTCATCATAAACAACAACAAACAATAACAAGTGTCCATGAACTGGCATGCAACTGGCATGATCTGTCACAGATATACAGTTCTCTCACCGGCTGTCTCTCCAGCATTTATATGGCTGCACCGTTCTGCTCTGCTGTTTGTGTGTGTTGCTCCTGTTTGGATGCACACTGCTGTTTCTCATGGAGGTTTGTGTGTTTCCTGTGTTTGGCCAACGCCCTACTCTCAGGTGCAGTGAATGAACTGATGCTGATTAGTGAGGCAATTGGGGAGTGAGTGAGTGAGTGACAATCAGCAGAGTGTCAGTGGCAATGATTGTCAGTCCAGATTGAACCCTTTGCTCTCCATTTCTCCAAGTTGACTTCACACTGGTGAAATAGTGAATTTCATATTTAATGTGAACATACAACAGGACTAAGGTTAGCAGGTTACAGCGCTGTAGGGCTTCGAACCCTATATCCAGGCAGAAGCTTGGATAGTACACTACCAGCGCTTTCTTTTGCTTTGCAACACCATGGTCCAAATTCACAACAGCGTTTACGATGATAACATGACGTGACGTGCTAGCGGAATTTACGTGGATTTCCCACATTTTAATTTGGAATTCAAGGAAATGGCCGTGAACTTGACGCTGACGTAGGTTGGTCGGAAACTCCGTCAAATCCTCTTTAGGTGGCGTAGACATTTGCGGAGGCATACACTTGCGTATAGATTTATTCAGAAGGCTTTAGTCTTCATGCTGAATCAATAAATTGTTCCCAAATCTCAGATAAAATATGTAGGCATGTGTCCCCAACATATTGGTCGATCAGCACATAAAGAAATGATAGCCTATATAATAAATGATGAGAAACGAGGATAACTTTTTTTTTCAAAATTTCAAAAAACATGGGCTATAACCCATCGTTTTTTTCTTTTTTTCATTTTTGTCAAATCATCAAAAATGATGAAAAACGGCGCGCTATAGTATGCCGTACGATATGGGCTATAGCCCATGGTCCAAAATGATGAGAAATGAGGATAACATTTTTTTTCAAAATTTCAAAAAACATGGGCTATAACCCATCGTTTTTTTCATTTTTTCATTTTTGTCAAATCATCAAAAATGATGAAAAACGGCGCGCTATAGTATGCCGTACGATATAGGCTATAGCCCATGGTCCAAAATGATGAGAAACGAGGCTAACTTTTTTTTTCAAAATTTCAAAAAACATGGGCTATAACCCATCGTTTTTTTTATTTTTTCATTTTTGTCAAATCATCAAAAATGATGAAAAACGGCACGCTATAGTATGCCGTACGATATAGGCTATAGCCCATGGTCCAAAATGATGAGAAACGAGGCTAACTTTTTTTTCAAAATTTCAAAAAACATGGGCTATAACCCATCGTTTTTTTTATTTTTTCATTTTTGTCAAATCATCAAAAATGATGAAAAACGGCACGCTATAGTATGCCGTACGATATAGGCTATAGCCCATGGTCCAAAATGATGAGAAACGAGGCTAACTTTTTTTTTCAAAATTTCAAAAAACATGGGCTATAACCCATCGTTTTTTTCATTTTTTCATTTTTGTCAAATCATCAAAAATGATGAAAAACGGCGCGCTATAGTATGCCGTACGATATAGGCTATAGCCCATGGTTCAAAATGATGAGAAACGAGGCTAACTTTTTTTTTCAAAATTTCAAAAAACATGGGCTATAACCCATCGTTTTTTTCATTTTTTCATTTTTGTCAAATCATCAAAAATGATGAAAAACGGCGCGCTATAGTATGCCGTACGATATAGGCTATAGCCCATGGTCCAAAATGATGAGAAACGAGGCTAACTTTTTTTTTCAAAATTTCAAAAGACATGGGCTATAACCCATCGTTTTTTTTTTTTCATTTTTGTCAAATCATCAAAAATGATGAAAAACGGCACGCTATAGTATGCCGTACGATATAGGCTATAGCCCATGGTCCAAAATGATGAGAAACGAGGCTAACTTTTTTTTTCAAAATTTCAAAAAACATGGGCTATAACCCATCGTTTTTTTCATTTTTTCATTTTTGTCAAATCATCAAAAATGATGAAAAACGGCGCGCTATAGTATGCCGTACGATATAGGCTATAGCCCATGGTCCAAAATGATAAGAAACGAGGCTAACTTTTTTTTCCAAAATTTCAAAAAACATGGGATATAACCCATCGTTTTTTTCATTTTTTCATTTTTGTCAAATCATCAAAAATGATGAAAAACAGCGCGCTATAGTATGCCGTACGATATAGGCTATAGCCCATGGTCCAAAATGATGAGAAACGAGGCTAACTTTTTTTTTCAAAATTTCAAAAAACATGGGCTATAACCCATCGTTTTTTTCATTTTTTCATTTTTGTCAAATCATCAAAAATGATGAAAAACGGCGCGCTATAGTATGCCGTACGATATAGGCTATAGCCCATGGTCCAAAATGATGAGAAACGAGGATAACTTTTTTTTTCAAAATTTCAAAAAACATGGGCTATAACCCATCGTTTTTTTCTTTTTTTCATTTTTGTCAAATCATCAAAAATGATGAAAAACGGCGCGCTATAGTATGCCGTACGATATGGGCTATAGCCCATGGTCCAAAATGATGAGAAATGAGGATAACATTTTTTTTCAAAATTTCAAAAAACATGGGCTATAACCCATCGTTTTTTTCATTTTTTCATTTTTGTCAAATCATCAAAAATGATGAAAAACGGCGCGCTATAGTATGCCGTACGATATAGGCTATAGCCCATGGTCCAAAATGATGAGAAACGAGGCTAACTTTTTTTTTCAAAATTTCAAAAAACATGGGCTATAACCCATCGTTTTTTTTATTTTTTCATTTTTGTCAAATCATCAAAAATGATGAAAAACGGCACGCTATAGTATGCCGTACGATATAGGCTATAGCCCATGGTCCAAAATGATGAGAAACGAGGCTAACTTTTTTTTTCAAAATTTCAAAAAACATGGGCTATAACCCATCGTTTTTTTTATTTTTTCATTTTTGTCAAATCATCAAAAATGATGAAAAACGGCACGCTATAGTATGCCGTACGATATAGGCTATAGCCCATGGTCCAAAATGATGAGAAACGAGGCTAACTTTTTTTTTCAAAATTTCAAAAAACATGGGCTATAACCCATCGTTTTTTTTATTTTTTCATTTTTGTCAAATCATCAAAAATTATGAAAAACGGCGCGCTATAGTATGCCGTACGATATAGGCTATAGCCCATGGTCCAAAATGATGAGAAACGAGGCTAACTTTTTTTTTCAAAATTTCAAAAAACATGGGCTATAACCCATCGTTTTTTTCATTTTTTCATTTTTGTCAAATCATCAAAAATGATGAAAAACGGCGCGCTATAGTATGCCGTACGATATAGGCTATAGCCCATGGTCCAAAATGATAAGAAACGAGGCTAACTTTTTTTCCCAAAATTTCAAAAAACATGGGATATAACCCATCGTTTTTTTCATTTTTTCATTTTTGTCAAATCATCAAAAATGATGAAAAACGGCGCGCTATAGTATGCCGTACGATATAGGCTATAGCCCATGGTCCAAAATGATGAGAAACGAGGCTAACTTTTTTTTTCAAAATTTCAAAAAACATGGGCTATAACCCATCGTTTTTTTCATTTTTTCATTTTTGTCAAATCATCAAAAATGATGAAAAACGGCGCGCTATAGTATGCCGTACGATATAGGCTATAGCCCATGGTCCAAAATGATGAGAAACGAGGCTAACTTTTTTTTTCAAAATTTCAAAAAACATGGGCTATAACCCATCGTTTTTTTCATTTTTTCATTTTTGTCAAATCATCAAAAATGATGAAAAACGGTGCGCTATAGTATGCCGTACGATATAGGCTATAGCCCATGGTCCAAAATGATAAGAAACGAGGCTAACTTTTTTTTTCAAAATTTCAAAAAACATGGGATATAACCCATCGTTTTTTTTATTTTTTCATTTTTGTCAAATCATCAAAAATGATGAAAAATGGCACGCTATAGTATGCCGTACGATATAGGCTATAGCCCATGGTCCAAAATGATGAGAAATGAGGCTAACTTTTTTTCTCAAAATTTCAAAAAACATGGGCTATAACCCATCGTTTTTTTCATTTTTTCATTTTTGTCAAATCATCAAAAATGATGAAAAACGGCGCGCTATAGTATGCCGTACGATATAGGCTATAGCCCATGGTCCAAAATGATGAGAAACGAGGCTAACTTTTTTTTTCAAAATTTCAAAAAACATGGGCTATAACCCATCGTTTTTTTCATTTTTTCATTTTTGTCAAATCATCAAAAATGATGAAAAACGGCGCGCTATAGTATGCCGTACGATATAGGCGATATGGTCCAAAATGATGAGAAACGAGGCTAACTTTTTTTTTCAAAATTTCAAAAAACATGGGCTATAACCCATCGTTTTTTTCATTTTTGTCAAATCATCAAAAATGATGAAAAACGGCGCGCTATAGTATGCCGTACGATATAGGCTATAGCCCATGGTCCAAAATGATGAGAAACGAGGCTAACTTTTTTTCCCAAAATTTCAAAAAACATGGGCTATAACCCATCGTTTTTTTCATTTTTTCATTTTTGTCAAATCATCAAAAATGATGAAAAACGGCACGCTATAGTATGCCGTACGATATAGGCTATAGCCCATGGTCCAAAATGATGAGAAACGAGGCTAACTTTTTTTTTCAAAATTTCAAAAAACATGGGCTATAACCCATCGTTTTTTTTATTTTTTCATTTTTGTCAAATCATCAAAAATGATGAAAAACGGCACGCTATAGTATGCCGTACGATATAGGCTATAGCCCATGGTCCAAAATGATAAGAAACGAGGCTAACTTTTTTTTTCAAAATTTCAAAAAACATGGGATATAACCCATCGTTTTTTTCATTTTTTCATTTTTGTCAAATCATCAAAAATGATGAAAAACGGCACGCTATAGTATGCCGTACGATATAGGCTATAGCCCATGGTCCAAAATGATGAGAAACGAGGCTAACTTTTTTTCTCAAAATTTCAAAAAACATGGGCTATAACCCATCGTTTTTTTCATTTTTTCATTTTTGTCAAATCATCAAAAATGATGAAAAACGGCGCGCTATAGTATGCCGTACGATATAGGCTATAGCCCATGGTCCAAAATGATGAGAAACGAGGCTAACTTTTTTTTTCAAAATTTCAAAAAACATGGGCTATAACCCATCGTTTTTTTCATTTTTTCATTTTTGTCAAATCATCAAAAATGATGAAAAACGGCGCGCTATAGTATGCCGTACGATATAGGCTATAGCCCATGGTCCAAAATGATGAGAAACGAGGCTAACTTTTTTTTTCAAAATTTCAAAAAACATGGGCTATAACCCATCGTTTTTTTTATTTTTTCATTTTTGTCAAATCATCAAAAATGATGAAAAACGGCGCGCTATAGTATGCCGTACGATATAGGCTATAGCCCATGGTCCAAAATGATGAGAAACGAGGCTAACTTTTTTTTTCAAAATTTCAAAAAACATGGGCTATAACCCATCGTTTTTTTCATTTTTTCATTTTTGTCAAATCATCAAAAATGATGAAAAACGGCACGCTATAGTATGCCGTACGATATAGGCTATAGCCCATGGTCCAAAATGATGAGAAACGAGGCTAACTTTTTTTCCCAAAATTTCAAAAAACATGGGCTATAACCCATCGTTTTTTTCATTTTTTCATTTTTGTCAAATCATCAAAAATGATGAAAAACGGCACGCTATAGTATGCCGTACGATATAGGCTATAGCCCATGGTCCAAAATGATGAGAAACGAGGCTAACTTTTTTTCTCAAAATTTCAAAAAACATGGGCTATAACCCATCGTTTTTTTCATTTTTGTCAAATCATCAAAAATGATGAAAAACGGCGCGCTATAGTATGCCGTACGATATAGGCTATAGCCCATGGTCCAAAATGATGAGAAACGAGGCTAACTTTTTTTTTCAAAATTTCAAAAAACATGGGCTATAACCCATCGTTTTTTTCATTTTTTCATTTTTGTCAAATCATCAAAAATGATGAAAAACGGCGCGCTATAGTATGCCGTACGATATAGGCTATAGCCCATGGTCCAAAATGATGAGAAACGAGGCTAACTTTTTTTTTCAAAATTTCAAAAGACATGGGCTATAACCCATCGTTTTTTTTTTTCCATTTTTGTCAAATCATCAAAAATGATGAAAAACGGCACGCTATAGTATGCCGTACGATATAGGCTATAGCCCATGGTCCAAAATGATGAGAAACGAGGCTAACTTTTTTTTTCAAAATTTCAAAAAACATGGGCTATAACCCATCGTTTTTTTTCATTTTTTCATTTTTGTCAAATCATCAAAAATGATGAAAAACGGCACGCTATAGTATGCCGTACGATATAGGCTATAGCCCATGGTCCAAAATGATGAGAAACGAGGCTAACTTTTTTTCCCAAAATTTCAAAAAACATGGGCTATAACCCATCGTTTTTTTCATTTTTTCATTTTTGTCAAATCATCAAAAATGATGAAAAACGGCACGCTATAGTATGCCGTACGATATAGGCTATAGCCCATGGTCCAAAATGATGAGAAACGAGGCTAACTTTTTTTCTCAAAATTTCAAAAAACATGGGCTATAACCCATCGTTTTTTTCATTTTTTCATTTTTGTCAAATCATCAAAAATGATAAAAAACGGCGCGCTATAGTATGCCGTACGATATAGGCTATAGCCCATGGTCCAAAATGATGAGAAACGAGGCTAACTTTCTTTTTCAAAATTTCAAAAAACATGGGCTATAACCCATCGTTTTTTTTTTCCATTTTTGTCAAATCATCAAAAATGATGAAAAACGGCGCGCTATAGTATGCCGTACGATATAGGCTATAGCCCATGGTCCAAAATGATGAGAAACGAGGCTAACTTTTTTTTTCAAAATTTCAAAAAACATGGGCTATAACCCATCGTTTTTTTTTTCCATTTTTGTCAAATCGTCAAAAATGATGAAAAACGGCGCGCTGTAGTATGCCGTACGATATAGGCTATAGCCCATGGTCCAAAATGATGAGAAACGAGGCTAACTTTTTTTCCCAAAATTTCAAAAAACATGGGCTATAACCCATCGTTTTTTTCATTTTTTCATTTTTGTCAAATCATCAAAAATGATGAAAAACGGCACGCTATAGTATGCCGTACGATATAGGCTATAGCCCATGGTCCAAAATGATGAGAAACGAGGCTAACTTTTTTTCCCAAAATTTCAAAAAACATGGGCTATAACCCATCGTTTTTTTCATTTTTCCATTTTTGTCAAATCATCAAAAATGATGAAAAACGGCGCGCTGTAGTATGCCGTACGATATAGGCTATAGCCCATGGTCCAAAATGATGAGAAACGAGGCTAACTTTTTTTTCCAAAATTTCAAAAAACATGGGCTATAACCCATCGTTTTTTTCATTTTTTCATTTTTGTCAAATCATCAAAAATGATGAAAAACGGCACGCTATAGTATGCCGTACGATATAGGCTATAGCCCATGGTCCAAAATGATGAGAAACGAGGCTAACTTTTTTTCCCAAAATTTCAAAAAACATGGGCTATAACCCATCGTTTTTTTCATTTTTGTCAAATCATCAAAAATGATGAAAAACGGCGCGCTATAGTATGCCGTACGATATAGGCTATAGCCCATGGTCCAAAATGATGAGAAACGAGGCTAACTTTTTTTTTCAAAATTTCAAAAGACATGGGCTATAACCCATCGTTTTTTTTTTTCCATTTTTGTCAAATCATCAAAAATGATGAAAAACGGCACGCTATAGTATGCCGTACGATATAGGCTATAGCACATGGTCCAAAATGATGAGAAACGAGGCTAACTTTTTTTCCCAAAATTTCAAAAAACATGGGCTATAACCCATCGTTTTTTTCATTTTTTCATTTTTGTCAAATCATCAAAAATGATGAAAAACGGCACGCTATAGTATGCCGTACGATATAGGCTATAGCCCATGGTCCAAAATGATGAGAAACGAGGCTAACTTTTTTTCTCAAAATTTCAAAAAACATGGGCTATAACCCATCGTTTTTTTCATTTTTTCATTTTTGTCAAATCATCAAAAATGATAAAAAACGGCGCGCTATAGTATGCCGTACGATATAGGCTATAGCCCATGGTCCAAAATGATGAGAAACGAGGCTAACTTTCTTTTTCAAAATTTCAAAAAACATGGGCTATAACCCATCGTTTTTTTTTTCCATTTTTGTCAAATCGTCAAAAATGATGAAAAACGGCGCGCTGTAGTATGCCGTACGATATAGGCTATAGCCCATGGTCCAAAATGATGAGAAACGAGGCGAACTTTTTTTTCCAAAATTTCAAAAAACATGGGCTATAACCCATCGTTTTTTTCATTTTTTCATTTTTGTCAAATCATCAAAAATGATGAAAAATGGCACGCTATAGTATGCCGTACGATAAAGGCTATAGCCCATGGTCCAAAATGATGAGAAACGAGGCTAACTTTTTTTCCCAAAATTTCAAAAAACATGGGCTATAACCCATCGTTTTTTTCATTTTTCCATTTTTGTCAAATCATCAAAAATGATGAAAAACGGCGCGCTGTAGTATGCCGTACGATATAGGCTATAGCCCATGGTCCAAAATGATGAGAAACGAGGCTAACTTTTTTTTCCAAAATTTCAAAAAACATGGGCTATAACCCATCGTTTTTTTCATTTTTTCATTTTTGTCAAATCATCAAAAATGATGAAAAACGGCACGCTATAGTATGCCGTACGATATAGGCTATAGCCCATGGTCCAAAATGATGAGAAACGAGGCTAACTTTTTTTCCCAAAATTTCAAAAAACATGGGCTATAACCCATCGTTTTTTTCATTTTTTCATTTTTGTCAAATCATCAAAAATGATGAAAAACGGCGCGCTATAGTATGCCGTACGATATAGGCTATAGCCCATGGTCCAAAATGATGAGAAACGAGGCTAACTTTTTTTTTCAAAATTTCAAAAAACATGGGCTATAACCCATCGTTTTTTTTTTTCCATTTTTGTCAAATCATCAAAAATGATGAAAAACGGCGCGCTGTAGTATGCCGTACGATATAGGCTATAGCCCATGGTCCAAAATGATGAGAAACGAGGCTAACTTTTTTTTCCAAAATTTCAAAAAACATGGGCTATAACCCATCGTTTTTTTCATTTTTTCATTTTTGTCAAATCATCAAAAATGATGAAAAACGGCACGCTATAGTATGCCGTACGATATAGGCTATAGCCCATGGTCCAAAATGATGAGAAACGAGGCTAACTTTTTTTCCCAAAATTTCAAAAAACATGGGCTATAACCCATCGTTTTTTTCATTTTTTCATTTTTGTCAAATCATCAAAAATGATGAAAAACGGCACGCTATAGTATGCCGTACGATATAGGCTATAGCCCATGGTCCAAAATGATGAGAAACGAGGCTAACTTTTTTTTCCAAAATTTCAAAAAACATGGGCTATAACCCATCGTTTTTTTCATTTTTTCATTTTTGTCAAATCATCAAAAATGATGAAAAACGGCACGCTATAGTATGCCGTACGATATAGGCTATAGCCCATGGTCCAAAATGATGAGAAACGAGGCTAACTTTTTTTCCCAAAATTTCAAAAAACATGGGCTATAACCCATCGTTTTTTTTTTTCCATTTTTGTCAAATCATCAAAAATGATGAAAAACGGCGCGCTGTAGTATGCCGTACGATATAGGCTATAGCCCATGGTCCAAAATGATAAGAAACGAGGCTAACTTTTTTTTTCAAAATTTCAAAAAACATGGGATATAACCCATCGTTTTTTTCATTTTTTCATTTTTGTCAAATCATCAAAAATGATGAAAAACGGCACGCTATAGTATGCCGTACGATATAGGCTATAGCCCATGGTCCAAAATGATGAGAAACGAGGCTAACTTTTTTTCTCAAAATTTCAAAAAACATGGGCTATAACCCATCGTTTTTTTCATTTTTTCATTTTTGTCAAATCATCAAAAATGATGAAAAACGGCGCGCTATAGTATGCCGTACGATATAGGCTATAGCCCATGGTCCAAAATGATGAGAAACGAGGCTAACTTTTTTTTTCAAAATTTCAAAAAACATGGGCTATAACCCATCGTTTTTTTCATTTTTTCATTTTTGTCAAATCATCAAAAATGATGAAAAACGGCGCGCTATAGTATGCCGTACGATATAGGCTATAGCCCATGGTCCAAAATGATGAGAAACGAGGCTAACTTTTTTTTTCAAAATTTCAAAAAACATGGGCTATAACCCATCGTTTTTTTCATTTTTTCATTTTTGTCAAATCATCAAAAATGATGAAAAACGGCACGCTATAGTATGCCGTACGATATAGGCTATAGCCCATGGTCCAAAATGATGAGAAACGAGGCTAACTTTTTTTCCCAAAATTTCAAAAAACATGGGCTATAACCCATCGTTTTTTTCATTTTTTCATTTTTGTCAAATCATCAAAAATGATGAAAAACGGCACGCTATAGTATGCCGTACGATATAGGCTATAGCCCATGGTCCAAAATGATGAGAAACGAGGCTAACTTTTTAACTCAAAATTTCAAAAAACATGGGCTATAACCCATCGTTTTTTTCATTTTTGTCAAATCATCAAAAATGATGAAAAACGGCGCGCTATAGTATGCCGTACGATATAGGCTATAGCCCATGGTCCAAAATGATGAGAAACGAGGCTAACTTTTTTTTTCAAAATTTCAAAAAACATGGGCTATAACCCATCGTTTTTTTCATTTTTTCATTTTTGTCAAATCATCAAAAATGATGAAAAACGGCGCGCTATAGTATGCCGTACGATATAGGCTATAGCCCATGGTCCAAAATGATGAGAAACGAGGCTAACTTTTTTTTTCAAAATTTCAAAAGACATGGGCTATAACCCATCTTTTTTTTTTTCCATTTTTGTCAAATCATCAAAAATGATGAAAAACGGCACGCTATAGTATGCCGTACGATATAGGCTATAGCCCATGGTCCAAAATGATGAGAAACGAGGCTAACTTTTTTTTTCAAAATTTCAAAAAACATGGGCTATAACCCATCGTTTTTTTTCATTTTTTCATTTTTGTCAAATCATCAAAAATGATGAAAAACGGCACGCTATAGTATGCCGTACGATATAGGCTATAGCCCATGGTCCAAAATGATGAGAAACGAGGCTAACTTTTTTTCCCAAAATTTCAAAAAACATGGGCTATAACCCATCGTTTTTTTCATTTTTTCATTTTTGTCAAATCATCAAAAATGATGAAAAACGGCACGCTATAGTATGCCGTACGATATAGGCTATAGCCCATGGTCCAAAATGATGAGAAACGAGGCTAACTTTTTTTCTCAAAATTTCAAAAAACATGGGCTATAACCCATCGTTTTTTTCATTTTTTCATTTTTGTCAAATCATCAAAAATGATAAAAAACGGCGCGCTATAGTATGCCGTACGATATAGGCTATAGCCCATGGTCCAAAATGATGAGAAACGAGGCTAACTTTCTTTTTCAAAATTTCAAAAAACATGGGCTATAACCCATCGTTTTTTTTTTCCATTTTTGTCAAATCATCAAAAATGATGAAAAACGGCGCGCTATAGTATGCCGTACGATATAGGCTATAGCCCATGGTCCAAAATGATGAGAAACGAGGCTAACTTTTTTTTTCAAAATTTCAATAAACATGGGCTATAACCCATCGTTTTTTTCATTTTTTCATTTTTGTCAAATCATCAAAAATGATGAAAAACGGCACGCTATAGTATGCCGTACGATATAGGCTATAGCCCATGGTCCAAAATGATGAGAAACGAGGCTAACTTTTTTTCCCAAAATTTCAAAAAACATGGGCTATAACCCATCGTTTTTTTCATTTTTCCATTTTTGTCAAATCATCAAAAATGATGAAAAACGGCGCGCTGTAGTATGCCGTACGATATAGGCTATAGCCCATGGTCCAAAATGATGAGAAACGAGGCTAACTTTTTTTTCCAAAATTTCAAAAAACATGGGCTATAACCCATCGTTTTTTTCATTTTTTCATTTTTGTCAAATCATCAAAAATGATGAAAAACGGCACGCTATAGTATGCCGTACGATATAGGCTATAGCCCATGGTCCAAAATGATGAGAAACGAGGCTAACTTTTTTTCCCAAAATTTCAAAAAACATGGGCTATAACCCATCGTTTTTTTCATTTTTTCATTTTTGTCAAATCATCAAAAATGATGAAAAACGGCGCGCTATAGTATGCCGTACGATATAGGCTATAGCCCATGGTCCAAAATGATGAGAAACGAGGCTAACTTTTTTTTTCAAAATTTCAAAAAACATGGGCTATAACCCATCGTTTTTTTTTTCCATTTTTGTCAAATCATCAAAAATGATGAAAAACGGCGCGCTGTAGTATGCCGTACGATATAGGCTATAGCCCATGGTCCAAAATGATGAGAAACGAGGCTAACTTTTTTTTCCAAAATTTCAAAAAACATGGGCTATAACCCATCGTTTTTTTCATTTTTTCATTTTTGTCAAATCATCAAAAATGATGAAAAACGGCACGCTATAGTATGCCGTACGATATAGGCTATAGCCCATGGTCCAAAATGATGAGAAACGAGGCTAACTTTTTTTTTCAAAATTTCAAAAAACATGGGCTATAACCCATCGTTTTTTTCATTTTTTCATTTTTGTCAAATCATCAAAAATGATGAAAAACGGCGCGCTATAGTATGCCGTACGATATAGGCTATAGCCCATGGTCCAAAATGATGAGAAACGAGGCTAACTTTTTTTTTCAAAATTTCAAAAAACATGGGCTATAACCCATCGTTTTTTTCATTTTTTCATTTTTGTCAAATCATCAAAAATGATGAAAAACGGCACGCTATAGTATGCCGTACGATATAGGCTATAGCCCATGGTCCAAAATGATGAGAAACGAGGCTAACTTTTTTTCCCAAAATTTCAAAAAACATGGGCTATAACCCATCGTTTTTTTCATTTTTTCATTTTTGTCAAATCATCAAAAATGATGAAAAACGGCACGCTATAGTATGCCGTACGATATAGGCTATAGCCCATGGTCCAAAATGATGAGAAACGAGGCTAACTTTTTTTCTCAAAATTTCAAAAAACATGGGCTATAACCCATCGTTTTTTTCATTTTTGTCAAATCATCAAAAATGATGAAAAACGGCGCGCTATAGTATGCCGTACGATATAGGCTATAGCCCATGGTCCAAAATGATGAGAAACGAGGCTAACTTTTTTTTTCAAAATTTCAAAAAACATGGGCTATAACCCATCGTTTTTTTCATTTTTTCATTTTTGTCAAATCATCAAAAATGATGAAAAACGGCGCGCTATAGTATGCCGTACGATATAGGCTATAGCCCATGGTCCAAAATGATGAGAAACGAGGCTAACTTTTTTTTTCAAAATTTCAAAAGACATGGGCTATAACCCATCGTTTTTTTTTTTCCATTTTTGTCAAATCATCAAAAATGATGAAAAACGGCACGCTATAGTATGCCGTACGATATAGGCTATAGCCCATGGTCCAAAATGATGAGAAACGAGGCTAACTTTTTTTTTCAAAATTTCAAAAAACATGGGCTATAACCCATCGTTTTTTTTCATTTTTTCATTTTTGTCAAATCATCAAAAATGATGAAAAACGGCACGCTATAGTATGCCGTACGATATAGGCTATAGCCCATGGTCCAAAATGATGAGAAACGAGGCTAACTTTTTTTTTCAAAATTTCAAAAAACATGGGCTATAACCCATCGTTTTTTTCATTTTTTCATTTTTGTCAAATCATCAAAAATGATGAAAAACGGCGCGCTATAGTATGCCGTACGATATAGGCTATAGCCCATGGTCCAAAATGATGAGAAACGAGGCTAACTTTTTTTTTCAAAATTTCAAAAGACATGGGCTATAACCCATCGTTTTTTTTTTTCCATTTTTGTCAAATCATCAAAAATGATGAAAAACGGCACGCTATAGTATGCCGTACGATATAGGCTATAGCCCATGGTCCAAAATGATGAGAAACGAGGCTAACTTTTTTTTTCAAAATTTCAAAAAACATGGGCTATAACCCATCGTTTTTTTTCATTTTTTCATTTTTGTCAAATCATCAAAAATGATGAAAAACGGCACGCTATAGTATGCCGTACGATATAGGCTATAGCCCATGGTCCAAAATGATGAGAAACGAGGCTAACTTTTTTTCCCAAAATTTCAAAAAACATGGGCTATAACCCATCGTTTTTTTCATTTTTTCATTTTTGTCAAATCATCAAAAATGATGAAAAACGGCACGCTATAGTATGCCGTACGATATAGGCTATAGCCCATGGTCCAAAATGATGAGAAACGAGGCTAACTTTTTTTCTCAAAATTTCAAAAAACATGGGCTATAACCCATCGTTTTTTTCATTTTTTCATTTTTGTCAAATCATCAAAAATGATAAAAAACGGCGCGCTATAGTATGCCGTACGATAGAGCTATAGCCCATGGTCCAAAATGATGAGAAACGAGGCTAACTTTTTTTCTCAAAATTTCAAAAAACATGGGCTATAACCCATCGTTTTTTTCATTTTTGTCAAATCATCAAAAATGATGAAAAACGGCGCGCTATAGTATGCCGTACGATATAGGCTATAGCCCATGGTCCAAAATGATGAGAAACGAGGCTAACTTTTTTTTTCAAAATTTCAAAAAACATGGGCTATAACCCATCGTTTTTTTCATTTTTTCATTTTTGTCAAATCATCAAAAATGATGAAAAACGGCGCGCTATAGTATGCCGTACGATATAGGCTATAGCCCATGGTCCAAAATGATGAGAAACGAGGCTAACTTTTTTTTTCAAAATTTCAAAAGACATGGGCTATAACCCATCGTTTTTTTTTTTCCATTTTTGTCAAATCATCAAAAATGATGAAAAACGGCACGCTATAGTATGCCGTACGATATAGGCTATAGCCCATGGTCCAAAATGATGAGAAACGAGGCTAACTTTTTTTTTCAAAATTTCAAAAAACATGGGCTATAACCCATCGTTTTTTTTCATTTTTTCATTTTTGTCAAATCATCAAAAATGATGAAAAACGGCACGCTATAGTATGCCGTACGATATAGGCTATAGCCCATGGTCCAAAATGATGAGAAACGAGGCTAACTTTTTTTCCCAAAATTTCAAAAAACATGGGCTATAACCCATCGTTTTTTTCATTTTTTCATTTTTGTCAAATCATCAAAAATGATGAAAAACGGCACGCTATAGTATGCCGTACGATATAGGCTATAGCCCATGGTCCAAAATGATGAGAAACGAGGCTAACTTTTTTTCTCAAAATTTCAAAAAACATGGGCTATAACCCATCGTTTTTTTCATTTTTTCATTTTTGTCAAATCATCAAAAATGATAAAAAACGGCGCGCTATAGTATGCCGTACGATAGAGCTATAGCCCATGGTCCAAAATGATGAGAAACGAGGCTAACTTTCTTTTTCAAAATTTCAAAAAACATGGGCTATAACCCATCGTTTTTTTTCCATTTTTGTCAAATCGTCAAAAATGATGAAAAACGGCGCGCTGTAGTATGCCGTACGATATAGGCTATAGCCCATGGTCCAAAATGATGAGAAACGAGGCGAACTTTTTTTTCCAAAATTTCAAAAAACATGGGCTATAACCCATCGTTTTTTTCATTTTTTCATTTTTGTCAAATCATCAAAAATGATGAAAAACGGCACGCTATAGTATGCCGTACGATAAAGGCTATAGCCCATGGTCCAAAATGATGAGAAACGAGGCTAACTTTTTTTCCCAAAATTTCAAAAAACATGGGCTATAACCCATCGTTTTTTTCATTTTTCCATTTTTGTCAAATCATCAAAAATGATGAAAAACGGCGCGCTGTAGTATGCCGTACGATATAGGCTATAGCCCATGGTCCAAAATGATGAGAAACGAGGCTAACTTTTTTTTCCAAAATTTCAAAAAACATGGGCTATAACCCATCGTTTTTTTCATTTTTTCATTTTTGTCAAATCATCAAAAATGATGAAAAACGGCACGCTATAGTATGCCGTACGATATAGGCTATAGCCCATGGTCCAAAATGATGAGAAACGAGGCTAACTTTTTTTTTCAAAATTTCAAAAAACATGGGCTATAACCCATCGTTTTTTTCATTTTTTCATTTTTGTCAAATCATCAAAAATGATGAAAAACGGCGCGCTATAGTATGCCGTACGATATAGGCTATAGCCCATGGTCCAAAATGATGAGAAACGAGGCTAACTTTTTTTCTCAAAATTTCAAAAAACATGGGCTATAACCCATCGTTTTTTTCATTTTTGTCAAATCATCAAAAATGATGAAAAACGGCGCGCTATAGTATGCCGTACGATATAGGCTATAGCCCATGGTCCAAAATGATGAGAAACGAGGCTAACTTTTTTTTTCAAAATTTCAAAAAACATGGGCTATAACCCATCGTTTTTTTCATTTTTTCATTTTTGTCAAATCATCAAAAATGATGAAAAACGGCGCGCTATAGTATGCCGTACGATATAGGCTATAGCCCATGGTCCAAAATGATGAGAAACGAGGCTAACTTTTTTTTTCAAAATTTCAAAAGACATGGGCTATAACCCATCGTTTTCTTTTTTCCATTTTTGTCAAATCATCAAAAATGATGAAAAACGGCACGCTATAGTATGCCGTACGATATAGGCTATAGCCCATGGTCCAAAATGATGAGAAACGAGGCTAACTTTTTTTTTCAAAATTTCAAAAAACATGGGCTATAACCCATCGTTTTTTTTCATTTTTTCATTTTTGTCAAATCATCAAAAATGATGAAAAACGGCACGCTATAGTATGCCGTACGATATAGGCTATAGCCCATGGTCCAAAATGATGAGAAACGAGGCTAACTTTTTTTCCCAAAATTTCAAAAAACATGGGCTATAACCCATCGTTTTTTTCATTTTTTCATTTTTGTCAAATCATCAAAAATGATGAAAAACGGCACGCTATAGTATGCCGTACGATATAGGCTATAGCCCATGGTCCAAAATGATGAGAAACGAGGCTAACTTTTTTTCTCAAAATTTCAAAAAACATGGGCTATAACCCATCGTTTTTTTCATTTTTTCATTTTTGTCAAATCATCAAAAATTATAAAAAACGGCGCGCTATAGTATGCCGTACGATATAGGCTATAGCCCATGGTCCAAAATGATGAGAAACGAGGCTAACTTTCTTTTTCAAAATTTCAAAAAACATGGGCTATAACCCATCGTTTTTTTTTTCCATTTTTGTCAAATCATCAAAAATGATGAAAAACGGCGCGCTATAGTATGCCGTACGATATAGGCTATAGCCCATGGTCCAAAATGATGAGAAACGAGGCTAACTTTTTTTTTCTAAATTTAAAAAAACATGGGCTATAACCCATCGGTTTTTTTTTCCATTTTTGTCAAATCATCAAAAATGATGAAAAACGGCGCGCTGTAGTATGCCGTACGATATAGGCTATAGCCCATGGTCCAAAATGATGAGAAACGAGGCTAACTGTTTTTTTCAAAATTTCAAAAAACATGGGCTATAACCCATCGTTTTTTTCATTTTTTCATTTTTGTCAAATCATCAAAAATGATGAAAAACGGCGCGCTATAGTATGCTGTACGATATAGGCTATAGCCCATGGTCCAAAATGATGAGAAACGAGGCTAACTTTTTTTTTCAAAATTTCAAAAAACATGGGCTATAACCCATCGTTTTTATAATTTTTTCATTTTTGTCAAATCATCAAAAATGATGAAAAACGGCGCGCTATAGTATGCCGTACGATATAGGCTATAGCCCATGGTCCAAAATGATGAGAAACGAGGCTAACTTTTTTTTTCAAAATTTCAAAAAACATGGGCTATAACCCATCGTTTTTTTCATTTTTTCATTTTTGTCAAATCATCAAAAATGATGAAAAACGGCGCGCTATAGTATGCCGTACGATATAGGCTATAGCCCATGGTCCAAAATGATGAGAAACGAGGCTAACTTTTTTTTTCAAAATTTCAAAAAACATGGGCTATAACCCATCGTTTTTTTCATTTTTTCATTTTTGTCAAATCATCAAAAATGATGAAAAACGGCACGCTATAGTATGCCGTACGATATAGGCTATAGCCCATGGTCCAAAATGATGAGAAACGAGGCTAAGTTTTTTTCCCAAAATTTCAAAAAACATGGGCTATAACCCATCGTTTTTTTCATTTTTTCATTTTTGTCAAATCATCAAAAATGATGAAAAACGGCACGCTATAGTATGCCGTACGATATAGGCTATAGCCCATGGTCCAAAATGATGAGAAACGAGGCTAACTTTTTTTCTCAAAATTTCAAAAAACATGGGCTATAACCCATCGTTTTTTTCATTTTTGTCAAATCATCAAAAATGATGAAAAACGGCGCGCTATAGTATGCCGTACGATATAGGCTATAGCCCATGGTCCAAAATGATGAGAAACGAGGCTAACTTTTTTTTTCAAAATTTCAAAAAACATGGGCTATAACCCATCGTTTTTTTCATTTTTTCATTTTTGTCAAATCATCAAAAATGATGAAAAACGGCGCGCTATAGTATGCCGTACGATATAGGCTATAGCCCATGGTCCAAAATGATGAGAAACGAGGCTAACTTTTTTTTTCAAAATTTCAAAAGACATGGGCTATAACCCATCGTTTTCTTTTTTCCATTTTTGTCAAATCATCAAAAATGATGAAAAACGGCACGCTATAGTATGCCGTACGATATAGGCTATAGCCCATGGTCCAAAATGATGACAAACGAGGCTAACTTTTTTTTTCAAAATTTCAAAAAACATGGGCTATAACCCATCGTTTTTTTTCATTTTTTCATTTTTGTCAAATCATCAAAAATGATGAAAAACGGCACGCTATAGTATGCCGTACGATATAGGCTATAGCCCATGGTCCAAAATGATGAGAAACGAGGCTAACTTTTTTTCCCAAAATTTCAAAAAACATGGGCTATAACCCATCGTTTTTTTCATTTTTTCATTTTTGTCAAATCATCAAAAATGATGAAAAACGGCACGCTATAGTATGCCGTACGATATAGGCTATAGCCCATGGTCCAAAATGATGAGAAACGAGGCTAACTTTTTTTCTCAAAATTTCAAAAAACATGGGCTATAACCCATCGTTTTTTTCATTTTTTCATTTTTGTCAAATCATCAAAAATGATAAAAAACGGCGCGCTATAGTATGCCGTACGATATAGGCTATAGCCCATGGTCCAAAATGATGAGAAACGAGGCTAACTTTCTTTTTCAAAATTTCAAAAAACATGGGCTATAACCCATCGGTTTTTTTTTCCATTTTTGTCAAATCATCAAAAATGATGAAAAACGGCGCGCTATAGTATGCCGTACGATATAGGCTATAGCCCATGGTCCAAAATGATGAGAAACGAGGCTAACTTTTTTTTTCAAAATTTCAAAAAACATGGGCTATAACCCATCGTTTTTTTTTTCCATTTTTGTCAAATCGTCAAAAATGATGAAAAACGGCGCGCTGTAGTATGCCGTACGATATAGGCTATAGCCCATGGTCCAAAATGATGAGAAACGAGGCTAACTTTTTTTTCCAAAATTTCAAAAAACATGGGCTATAACCCATCGTTTTTTTCATTTTTTCATTTTTGTCAAATCATCAAAAATGATGAAAAACGGCACGCTATAGTATGCCGTACGATAAAGGCTATAGCCCATGGTCCAAAATGATGAGAAACGAGGCTAACTTTTTTTCCCAAAATTTCAAAAAACATGGGCTATAACCCATCGTTTTTTTCATTTTTCCATTTTTGTCAAATCATCAAAAATGATTAAAAACGGCGCGCTGTAGTATGCCGTACGATATAGGCTATAGCCCATGGTCCAAAATGATGAGAAACGAGGCTAACTTTTTTTTCCAAAATTTCAAAAAACATGGGCTATAACCCATCGTTTTTTTCATTTTTTCATTTTTGTCAAATCATCAAAAATGATGAAAAACGGCACGCTATAGTATGCCGTACGATATAGGCTATAGCCCATGGTCCAAAATGATGAGAAACGAGGCTAACTTTTTTTCCCAAAATTTCAAAAAACATGGGCTATAACCCATCGTTTTTTTCATTTTTTCATTTTTGTCAAATCATCAAAAATGATGAAAAACGGCGCGCTATAGTATGCCGTACGATATAGGCTATAGCCCATGGTCCAAAATGATGAGAAACGAGGCTAACTTTTTTTTTCAAAATTTCAAAAAACATGGGCTATAACCCATCGTTTTTTTTTTCCATTTTTGTCAAATCATCAAAAATGATGAAAAACGGCGCGCTGTAGTATGCCGTACGATATAGGCTATAGCCCATGGTCCAAAATGACAGGGAAACGAGGCTAACTTTTTTTTCCAAAATTTCAAAAAACATGGGCTATAACCCATCGTTTTTTTCATTTTTTCATTTTTGTCAAATCATCAAAAATGATGAAAAACGGCACGCTATAGTATGCCGTACGATATAGGCTATAGCCCATGGTCCAAAATGATGAGAAACGAGGCTAACTTTTTTTCCCAAAATTTCAAAAAACATGGGCTATAACCCATCGTTTTTTTCATTTTTCCATTTTTGTCAAATCATCAAAAATGATGAAAAACGGCGCGCTGTAGTATGCCGTACGATATAGGCTATAGCCCATGGTCCAAAATGATGAGAAACGAGGCTAACTTTTTTTTTCAAAATTTCAAAAGACATGGGCTATAACCCATCGTTTTCTTTTTTCCATTTTTGTCAAATCATCAAAAATGATGAAAAACGGCACGCTATAGTATGCCGTACGATATAGGCTATAGCCCATGGTCCAAAATGATGAGAAACGAGGCTAACTTTTTTTTTCAAAATTTCAAAAAACATGGGCTATAACCCATCGTTTTTTTTCATTTTTTCATTTTTGTCAAATCATCAAAAATGATGAAAAACGGCACGCTATAGTATGCCGTACGATATAGGCTATAGCCCATGGTCCAAAATGATGAGAAACGAGGCTAACTTTTTTTCCCAAAATTTCAAAAAACATGGGCTATAACCCATCGTTTTTTTAATTTTTTCATTTTTGTCAAATCATCAAAAATGATGAAAAACGGCACGCTATAGTATGCCGTACGATATAGGCTATAGCCCATGGTCCAAAATGATGAGAAACGAGGCTAACTTTTTTTCTCAAAATTTCAAAAAACATGGGCTATAACCCATCGTTTTTTTCATTTTTTCATTTTTGTCAAATCATCAAAAATGATAAAAAACGGCGCGCTATAGTATGCCGTACGATATAGGCTATAGCCCATGGTCCAAAATGATGAGAAACGAGGCTAACTTTCTTTTTCAAAATTTCAAAAAACATGGGCTATAACCCATCGGTTTTTTTTTCCATTTTTGTCAAATCATCAAAAATGATGAAAAACGGCGCGCTATAGTATGCCGTACGATATAGGCTATAGCCCATGGTCCAAAATGATGAGAAACGAGGCTAACTTTTTTTTTCAAAATTTCAAAAAACATGGGCTATAACCCATCGTTTTTTTTTTCCATTTTTGTCAAATCGTCAAAAATGATGAAAAACGGCGCGCTGTAGTATGCCGTACGATATAGGCTATAGCCCATGGTCCAAAATGATGAGAAACGAGGCTAACTTTTTTTTCCAAAATTTCAAAAAACATGGGCTATAACCCATCGTTTTTTTCATTTTTTCATTTTTGTCAAATCATCAAAAATGATGAAAAACGGCACGCTATAGTATGCCGTACGATAAAGGCTATAGCCCATGGTCCAAAATGATGAGAAACGAGGCTAACTTTTTTTCCCAAAATTTCAAAAAACATGGGCTATAACCCATCGTTTTTTTCATTTTTCCATTTTTGTCAAATCATCAAAAATGATGAAAAACGGCGCGCTGTAGTATGCCGTACGATATAGGCTATAGCCCATGGTCCAAAATGATGAGAAACGAGGCTAACTTTTTTTTCCAAAATTTCAAAAAACATGGGCTATAACCCATCGTTTTTTTCATTTTTTCATTTTTGTCAAATCATCAAAAATGATGAAAAACGGCACGCTATAGTATGCCGTACGATATAGGCTATAGCCCATGGTCCAAAATGATGAGAAACGAGGCTAACTTTTTTTCCCAAAATTTCAAAAAACATGGGCTATAACCCATCGTTTTTTTCATTTTTTCATTTTTGTCAAATCATCAAAAATGATGAAAAACGGCGCGCTATAGTATGCCGTACGATATAGGCTATAGCCCATGGTCCAAAATGATGAGAAACGAGGCTAACTTTTTTTTTCAAAATTTCAAAAAACATGGGCTATAACCCATCGTTTTTTTTTTCCATTTTTGTCAAATCATCAAAAATGATGAAAAACGGCGCGCTGTAGTATGCCGTACGATATAGGCTATAGCCCATGGTCCAAAAGGATGAGAAACGAGGCTAACTTTTTTTTCCAAAATTTCAAAAAACATGGGCTATAACCCATCGTTTTTTTCATTTTTTCATTTTTGTCAAATCATCAAAAATGATGAAAAACGGCACGCTATAGTATGCCGTACGATATAGGCTATAGCCCATGGTCCAAAATGATGAGAAACGAGGCTAACTTTTTTTCCCAAAATTTCAAAAAACATGGGCTATAACCCATCGTTTTTTTCATTTTTCCATTTTTGTCAAATCATCAAAAATGATGAAAAACGGCGCGCTGTAGTATGCCGTACGATATAGGCTATAGCCCATGGTCCAAAATGATGAGAAACGAGGCTAACTTTTTTTTCCAAAATTTCAAAAAACATGGGCTATAACCCATCGTTTTTTTCATTTTTTCATTTTTGTCAAATCATCAAAAATGATGAAAAACGGCACGCTATAGTATGCCGTACGATATAGGCTATAGCCCATGGTCCAAAATGATGAGAAACGAGGCTAACTTTTTTTCCCAAAATTTCAAAAAACATGGGCTATAACCCATCGTTTTTTTCATTTTTTCATTTTTGTCAAATCATCAAAAATGATGAAAAACGGCACGCTATAGTATGCCGTACGATATAGGCTATAGCCCATGGTCCAAAATGATGAGAAACGAGGCTAACTTTTTTTCTCAAAATTTCAAAAAACATGGGCTATAACCCATCGTTTTTTTCATTTTTTCATTTTTGTCAAATCATCAAAAATGATGAAAAACGGCGCGCTATAGTATGCCGTACGATATAGGCTATAGCCCATGGTCCAAAATGATGAGAAACGAGGCTAACTTTCTTTTTCAAAATTTCAAAAAACATGGGCTATAACCCATCGTTTTTTTTTTCCATTTTTGTCAAATCATCAAAAATGATGAAAAACGGCGCGCTATAGTATGCCGTACGATATAGGCTATAGCCCATGGTCCAAAATGATGAGAAACGAGGCTAACTATTTTTTTCAAAATTTCAAAAAACATGGGCTATAACCCATCGTTTTTTTCATTTTTCCATTTTTGTCAAATCATCAAAAATGATGAAAAACGGCGCGCTGTAGTATGCCGTACGATATAGGCTATAGCCCATGGTCCAAAATGATGAGAAACGAGGCTAACTTTTTTTTCCAAAATTTCAAAAAACATGGGCTATAACCCATCGTTTTTTTCATTTTTTCATTTTTGTCAAATCATCAAAAATGATGAAAAACGGCACGCTATAGTATGCCGTACGATATAGGCTATAGCCCATGGTCCAAAATGATGAGAAACGAGGCTAACTTTTTTTCCCAAAATTTCAAAAAACATGGGCTATAACCCATCGTTTTTTTCATTTTTTCATTTTTGTCAAATCATCAAAAATGATGAAAAACGGCACGCTATAGTATGCCGTACGATATAGGCTATAGCCCATGGTCCAAAATGATGAGAAACGAGGCTAACTTTTTTTCTCAAAATTTCAAAAAACATGGGCTATAACCCATCGTTTTTTTCATTTTTTCATTTTTGTCAAATCATCAAAAATGATGAAAAACGGCGCGCTATAGTATGCCGTACGATATAGGCTATAGCCCATGGTCCAAAATGATGAGAAACGAGGCTAACTTTCTTTTTCAAAATTTCAAAAAACATGGGCTATAACCCATCGTTTTTTTTTTCCATTTTTGTCAAATCATCAAAAATGATGAAAAACGGCGCGCTATAGTATGCCGTACGATATAGGCTATAGCCCATGGTCCAAAATGATGAGAAACGAGGCTAACTTTTTTTCCCAAAATTTCAAAAAACATGGGCTATAACCCATCGTTTTTTTCATTTTTTCATTTTTGTCAAATCATCAAAAATGATGAAAAACGGCACGCTATAGTATGCCGTACGATATAGGCTATAGCCCATGGTCCAAAATGATGAGAAACGAGGCTAACTTTTTCTCAAAATTTCAAAAAACATGGGCTATAACCCATCGTTTTTTTCATTTTTGTCAAATCATCAAAAATGATGAAAAACGGCGCGCTATAGTATGCCGTACGATATAGGCTATAGCCCATGGTCCAAAATGATGAGAAACGAGGCTAACTTTATTTTTCAAAATTTCAAAAAACATGGGCTATAACCCATCGTTTTTTTTTTCCATTTTTGTCAAATCATCAAAAATGATGAAAAACGGCGCGCTATAGTATGCCGTACGATATAGGCTATAGCCCATGGTCCAAAATGATGAGAAACGAGGCTAACTTTTTTTTTCAAAATTTCAAAAAACATGGGCTATAACCCATCGTTTTTTTTTTCCATTTTTGTCAAATCATCAAAAATGATGAAAAATGGCGCGCTGTAGTATGCCGTACGATATAGGCTATAGCCCATGGTCCAAAATGATGAGAAACGAGGCTAACTTTTTTTTTCAAAATTTCAAAAAACATGGGCTATAACCCATCGAATTTTTTCATTTTTTCATTTTTGTCAAATCATCAAAAATGATGAAAAACGGCACGCTATAGTATGCCGTACGATATAGGCTATAGCCCATGGTCCAAAATGATGAGAAACGAGGCTAACTTTTTTTCCCAAAATTTCAAAAAACATGGGCTAAAACCCATCGTTTTTTTCATTTTTTCATTTTTGTCAAATCATCAAAAATGATGAAAAACGGCACGCTATAGTATGCCGTACGATATAGGCTATAGCCCATGGTCCAAAATGATGAGAAACGAGGCTAACTTTTTTTCTCAAAATTTCAAAAAACATGGGCTATAACCCATCGTTTTTTTTTCATTTTTTCATTTTTGTCAAATCATCAAAAATGATGAAAAACGGCGCGCTATAGTATGCCGTACGATATAGGCTATAGCCCATGGTCCAAAATGATGAGAAACGAGGCTAACTTTCTTTTTCAAAATTTCAAAAAACATGGGCTATAACCCATCGTTTTTTTTTTCCATTTTTGTCAAATCATCAAAAATGATGAAAAACGGCGCGCTATAGTATGCCGTACGATATAGGCTATAGCCCATGGTCCAAAATGATGAGAAACGAGGCTAACTTTTTTTTTCAAAATTTAAAAAAACATGGGCTATAACCCATCGTTTTTTTTTCCCATTTTTGTCAAATCATCAAAAATGATGAAAAACGGCGCGCTGTAGTATGCCGTACGATATAGGCTATAGCCCATGGTCCAAAATGATGAGAAACGAGGCTAACTTTTTTTTTCAAAATTTCAAAAAACATGGGCTATAACCCATCGTTTTTTTCATTTTTTCATTTTTGTCAAATCATCAAAAATGATGAAAAACGGCGCGCTATAGTATGCTGTACGATATAGGCTATAGCCCATGGTCCAAAATGATGAGAAACGAGGCTAACTTTTTTTTTCAAAATTTCAAAAAACATGGGCTATAACCCATCGTTTTTATAATTTTTTCATTTTTGTCAAATCATCAAAAATGATGAAAAACGGCGCGCTATAGTATGCCGTACGATATAGGCTATAGCCCATGGTCCAAAATGATGAGAAACGAGGCTAACTTTTTTTTTCAAAATTTCAAAAAACATGGGCTATAACCCATCGTTTTTTTCATTTTTTCATTTTTGTCAAAGCCTACTAGTAGATGATACTTAAAGGGACACTTCACCCTTTTTGCAAAAAAATATATGTTAATGACGTTTAGAAGCTTTAGATCACTTTCTATGTGTGTAATGTGTGGTTTTAGATATTTTAGATTGTAGCAGTGAGCCTGTTGTCTCTGATGTCATGGTCACTGGTCTCACTACCTTCCTGGACTACAATTCCCATAATTATTTGGTGCACTGCTCCTCCTTGTGGATAGGGGGGGGAGCTGTCTTACTGAGACAACATGTAGTCCAGGAAGGAAGTGAGCCCAGTGTCCATGACATCAGAGACAACAGGCTCACTGCTACAATCTAAAATATCTAAAACCACATTTTACACACATAAAGACCCCCAGGAAAGTGTTCTAAAGCTTCTAAACGTCATTAACACATATTCTTTTGCAAAAAGGGTGAAGTGTCCCTTTAACACCTGTTCTTCACTGAAAAATTCATGTAAACCTATTTCAAACTGTGTGAGTTAACTATATAGAATAGAGTCCATTTAAGGAATGACCATCTCTTGTTACTCCTGAAACTCTGTACACTGCTGAAAGTATAAAACATGTGTTGGGGATGTGTGGGGAGGGCTGAGGGAAGCTCTGGAGGGAGACACTAGTCTCTCTCTCTGTACACTGTGTTGGGGATGTGTGGGGAGGGCTGAGGGAAGCTCTGGAGGGAGACACTAGTCTCTCTCTCTGGTGTGATGACATGAAAGAATGGAGTTTGAATCCTGATGGTTGAGTCCTGCTTCTTCCTGATGTTGTTTACTTACTAATAGTGAGACCATTCATTTCCATTGCAGTGTGTGTGTGTGTGTGTGTGTGTGTGTGTGTGTGTGTGTGTGTGTGTGTGTGTGTGTGTGTGTGTGTGTGTGTGTGTGTGTGTGTGTGTGTGTGTGTGTGTGTGTGTGTGTGTGTGTGTGTGTGTGTGTGTGTGTGTGTGTGTGCGTGTGTGCGTGCGTTAACCTGTGCGGTGGTCAGTGCGCTGCACACAGAGCTCACGGCCACAGCGTCCTCCTTGGTGATCTTCTTGGCCTGGAGGAGCTGAGCCGCCTGAACCAAACCTTCTAGAGCCTGACGCGCCTTGCTGGAGACCAGACGCTGCTCTGAGAGCCACTCCTCCAGCTGGAGGATGTTGTACCTAGAAAACAACACCGTTAACATGTTAAAACACTCCTCTAGCTGGAGGACGTTGTACCTAGAAAACAACACCGTTAACATGTTAAAACACTCCTCTAGCTGGAGCACGTTGTAGTTGTACCTAGAAAACAACACCGTTAACATGTTAAAACACTCTTCTAGCTGGAGCACGTTATACCTGAAAACAACACCGTTAACATGTTAAAACACTCCTCCAGCTGGAGGACGTTGTACCTAGAAAACAACACCGTTAACATGTTAAAACACTCCTCCAGCTGGAGCACGTTGTACCTAGAAAACAACACCGTTAACATGTTAAAACACTCCTCTAGCTGGAGCACGTTGTACCTAGAAAACAACACCGTTAACATGTTAAAACACTCCTCTAGCTGGAGCACGTTGTACCTAGAAAACAACACCGTTAACATGTTAAAACACTCCTCTAGCTGGAGGACGTTGTACCTGAAAACAACACCGTTAACATGTTAAAACACTCCTCTAGCTGGAGGACGTTGTACCTAGAAAACAACACCGTTAACATGTTAAAACACTCCGCTAGCTGGAGGACATTGTACCTGAAAACAACACCGTTAACATGTTAAAACACTCCTCCAGCTGGAGCACGTTGTACCTGAAAACAACACCGTTAACATGTTAAAACACTCCTCCAGCTGGAGCACGTTGTACCTAGAAAACAACACCGTTAACATGTTAAAACACTCCGCTAGCTGGAGGACGTTGTACCTAGAAAACAACACCGTTAACATGTTAAAACACTCCTCTAGCTGGAGGACGTTGTACCTAGAAAACAACACCGTTAACATGTTAAAACACTCCTCTAGCTGGAGGACGTTGTACCTAGAAAACAACACCGTTAACATGTTAAAACACTCCGCTAGCTGGAGGACATTGTACCTGAAAACAACACCGTTAACATGTTAAAACACTCCTCCAGCTGGAGCACGTTGTACCTGAAAACAACACCGTTAACATGTTAAAACACTCCTCCAGCTGGAGCACGTTGTACCTAGAAAACAACACCGTTAACATGTTAAAACACTCCGCTAGCTGGAGGACGTTGTACCTAGAAAACAACACCGTTAACATGTTAAAACACTCCTCTAGCTGGAGGACGTTGTACCTAGAAAACAACACCGTTAACATGTTAAAACACTCCTCTAGCTGGAGGACGTTGTACCTAGAAAACAACACCGTAACATGTTAAAACACTCCTCCAGCTGGAGCACGTTGTACCTGAAAACAACACCGTTAACATGTTAAAACACTCCTCCAGCTGGAGCACGTTGTACCTAGAAAACAACACCGTAACATGTTAAAACACTCCTCCAGCTGGAGCACGTTGTACCTGAAAACAACACCGTTAACATGTTAAAACACTCCGCTAGCTGGAGGACGTTGTACCTAGAAAACAACACCGTTAACATGTTAAAACACTCCTCTAGCTGGAGGACGTTGTACCTAGAAAACAACACCGTTAACATGTTAAAACACTCCTCTAGCTGGAGGACGTTGTACCTAGAAAACAACACCGTTAACATGTTAAAACACTCCTCTAGCTGGAGCACGTTGTACCTGAAAACAACACCGTTAACATGTTAAAACACTCCGCTAGCTGGAGGACGTTGTACCTGAAAACAACACCGTTAACATGTTAAAACACTCCTCTAGCTGGAGCACGTTGTACCTGAAAACAACACCGTTAACATGTTAAAACACTCCTCTAGCTGGAGGACGTTGTACCTAGAAAACAACACCGTTAACATTTTAAAACAAATGATGACTATATACTACTACTGCTGTATCTAGACCAGTGGTAGAACAGGAATGAATGAGGTTCAATGGCATGATCCAGTATCTCGCTAAGTTTATTCCTAACCTGTCAGAAATCAGTGCTCCTTTAAGAAAGTTGCTTGAAGGGGACACAGAGTGGCATTGGGAGGAGCCACAAAAGAAGGGTTTGAGAAACTCAAAGAGCTGGTCACAAATGCTCCAACTTTGAAGTTTTATGATGTGAATAAACCAGTAGATGCCAGCTCAGAAGGCATAGGAGCAGTCCTACTGCAGGAGGGACAGCCGGTCCTATACTATACTAGTACTATAGCGTGCAGTTTTTCATCATTTTTGAAGATTTGAAAAAAATGACGAAATGACAAAAACGATGGGTTATAGCCCATGTTTTTTGAAATTTTGAAAAAAAGAGTTATCCTCGTTTCTCATCATTTTGGACCATGGGCTATAGCCCATATCGTACAGCATACTATAGCGCGCCGTTTTTCATCATTTTTGAGGATTTGAAAAAAATGAAAAAATGAAAAGAAAATTCCGCAATTTCCGCAATTTCCCCATTTTCTGCAATTTCCATTTCCGCAATTACCATTTCCGCAATTTGACAAAAACGATGGGTTATAGCCCATGTTTTTTGAAATTTTGAAAAAAAGAGTTAGCCTCGTTTCTCATCATTTTGGACCATGGGCTATAGCCCATATCGTACAGCATACTATAGCAAGCCGTTTTTCATCATTTTTGAGGATTTGAAAAAAATTAAAAAAACGATGGGTTATAGCCCATGTTTTTTGAAATTTTGGAGGATTGCGGCGCAAATTGCGGAGTGTTGCGGAGGATTGCGGAGCAAATTGCGGAGTGTTGCGGAGGATTGCGGAGCAAATTGCGGAGTGTTGCGGAGGATTGCGGAGGATTTTTCTGGGCTATAACCCATCGTTTTTTGAATTTTTGGAGATTTCTTTTTAGTGTTGCGGAGGATGAGAAAGATTAGCAAATTGCGGACTATTGCGGAGGATGAGAAACATTAGCATTTATCATTTATCATTTATAATTTTGGACCATGGGCATATAGCCAACACAATGAGCAGAAAATAGAAATGAACCATTGTAAATACAACAAATTGAGCAGAGCACTGCAGGGAGTCGAACCCCGTTCCGGTAAACCAGAAGTACCACAAACAGTGCCTTGGTTTTTTTTTGTTTACGAGGTCCATTCGTTGAAATGTAAATTTTGCATTTCAACAGTAAAGTAAAGGCAGGGTGGGGCAGACCGGGCCAGGCAGACAGAGAGCCAGGCCTCGAGTGAGGCCTGGCTGAGCTGACTGAGCAAGGCTGGTATGGCTGCAATGGCTGACTGCAAGGGCTGATGTGCGCTGACTTTGCAGCCTGACTTTCTACACTGGCTGACTGGCGGAGCTGGCTGGCTGCGTTGGCTGACTGGGCGGGCTTGCTGGCTAGCTGGCTTGCAGGGCTCCCTGAGGGAAGATTTGTGATGGATCTCTAGGGGCATCGGCTTGTTGAGCCTTCCAACGGCGTCTACCTTGATCTCCGTCCTAAGAAAGAAAGACAGAAAAGAAAGACATACACAAACCCAACTATGCAGCTTCCATATGAGGAACCGAGACGCAAAAAAAGAACTGCACGTCACTGGGATGGTCACAAACTCTCAACCATACCCACCATGTATCTTGGAGTTACACTGGACAGGACCATCATGAAACAGGGAACCAGGCCCGTGTGTGTGTGTGTGCATGTGTGTGTGTGTGTGTGTGTGTGTGTACGTGTTGTAGTTCAGGTCTCTCACCTGGGCATATTAGCTCACCTGCTCAACAACAATACCACCGCCACCCGCCTGTCATGCTAAATTAGCCCTGGCAGGGACGCGGCCACACACGCACGCACGCACACGCGCGCGCACACACACACACACACACACACACACACACACCACACACACACACGCACACGCACACACACACACACAGACGATACCAGTGATTGGGTGATGACAGCGTTGATAGGACTGCGCTCCTGTCT
>NC_137877.1:11011846-11024346 GCF_963924005.1 Protomyctophum bolini | reverse complement strand
AGGTTCTAGACCACCTAGGATCTTGATTCTGGTGACTAATCCCACATTTTCAAGGATGAGGAATACAGTGGTACTATTTAGATTTGCCCTGTGAACATGGCAGCCATTTTTCAAAATGGCCGCCAACTTTCTGTTATTTCCCAATAACTCAAGTTCTACACCACCTAGGATCTTGATTCTGGTGACTAATCATACATTTTCAAGGATGTGGGATACATTGGTACTATTTAGATTTGTCCTGTGACCATGGTAGACATTTTTCAAAATGGCCGCCAACTTTCTGTTATTTCCCAATAACTCAAGTTCTACACCACCTAGGATCTTGATTCTGGTGACTAATCATACATTTTCAAGGGTGAGGAATACAGTTGTACTATTTAGATTTATCCTGTGACCATGGATGGTAGACATTTTCAAAAATGGTGGACCTGCTATTATTTTACCAATTTACTCAGGGAATATTATCAGAATAATATAAAATCTGTGAATACATTTCTTACCAAGAATTTTCTTCACCAATGTTTGTAAAGGTGTCTACTAACATATCCCACATTGGTTTCTATTTGACCACCCTAGGGGCATGTTTGACAGCTGCTGAAAGTTGGGTACCATCAACAACCAATATAAGGCTAAATGTTCTAAATTTCATTATGCTTTAAGTAGCATGTGGCATGTCAAACTAGGGGCTTTTCATGATTCTGGATCCATTCCAAGCATTAGTTTTGCACAAAAAACACTACGTTGGCTAAAAACGGCCATAGCCATCATCACAGATGTGATGAGGTCAGCACATGTCGGCACATTTGGGCAAGTGGCTATGGCCAAACTAGGGGGTCTATGGCCAAACTAGGGGTCAAACTCCTTGGGCTAAATTCGGTGAGGTGAACAGTGAGCAGTGAACAGTGAGGGAAAGACTGAAGACAGAAGATTTGGCTTCAGGACCATCAGGCAGGATGTGCAGACACTGAAGGCATCAGTGTCTTTCTCTGTGTCCCCAGCATGTCAACCAAAGCAATGTTACCAAATCAAAGGAGCCTTCACCTCATGTCACCTGGGGCTGGGTGAGCAATCGTATCCTGTATCTAAACTCACAACTAAATACAGACACTTGGCCAGACTGCCGTTTGAAAGGGTCAAACCCCTCATCCTGATTGGGGAAGACCACCCCACCTAATCACACCAACCGAAGAAGTGAGGTTGGGGCCTCCAGGTGGGCCAGCAGCCATCTGCACAAGACTGGGCTGGACCCTGCAGGAAAGCAATCTCCAGCCAAGACAATGTATGTTGACTATAACAGAGCCCCAGAACACAGAGCTCAGGAGAAGGATGGAGAAACACTGGCAGGAGGCCACCAAGATACAATGCCCCAGAGACCCAGAGTGTGCCACCACTGGCAGTAAGGAGATCAACTGCTGCAGCAAAGATGTCATGAAAGGCAAGTCTCCACCAAAAAAAACCCTGAACCTAATCGGGGTGTCAAGAGACCAAAGTTTCTCCCCCACAGTTCCCTGCAGTGGCCAGTGAAGTCAAACTGTGCATCTGTACCTGAAAGGGGCAAGTCAAAGGCCAGAAAGCCCACCTCCTTTTAATGTCCTGTCAGTAGAAACTCAACCTGCACCTGAAATAAGCCCTTACCTCTCCCAGAGAAAGTTCATCCTTGAAAATGTAATGATTAGTCGCCAGAATCAAGATCCTTGGTGGTCTAAAACTTGAGTTATTGGTAAAATAACAGCAGGTTGGTGGTCATTTTGAAAAACAATGGCTGCCATGGTCACAGGACAAATCTAAATAGTACCACTGAATTTCTCATCTTTTAAAATGTATGATTAGTCGCCAAAATCAAGATCCTAGGTGGTCTAAAACTTGAGTTATTGTAAAATAACAGCAGGTGGCGGCCATTTTGAAAAAAAAATGGCTGCTATGGTCACAGGACAAATCTAAATATTACCAATGTACCCCACATCCTTGAAAATGTATGATTAGTCACCAGAATCAAGATCCTAGGTGGTGTAGAACTTGAGTTATTGTAAAATAACAGCAGGTGGCGGCCATTTTGAAAAATGGCTGCCATGGTCACAGGGAAAGTCTAAATTGTACCACTGTATCCCTCATCCTTGAAAATGAGGTCTTAGTCACCAGAATCAAGATCCTAGGTGGTGTAGAACTTGAGTTATTGTAAAATAACATCAGGTGGCGGCTCTTTTGTAATATGGCTGCCATGGTCACCACGAGACAAATCTGTGATGGCCCCATAGCCAAAAATGTTCCTTAAGGCATGCTCTAACTGTGTGCCAAATTAGAATACTGCCCATTATTCAAAAACAATAATTTTATTGTTTTAGGAACACTTTTGTCAACTCCGTCAGATACACGTCAACTCCGTCAGACACAAAATCTGACGGAGTTGACGTCTGACGGAGTTGACAAAATGGCATTTGTTTTCATCTTAACCCTCTTTAGTACAATGTAGCCATTTTGTTTTTGCTTAATTTTGTTAGCTAAACCTAACCCCTAAACTAAAATAATAAACATTATTTTGGAATTCTTAACAAAGATCATAATAATGTCCTGACGGAGTTGACATGTAAAAGCTGTGACCACATTGTTATCAACATTGTTTGTTTAAAATATCAAACAATTGAATGCTTGTCAGACCAGGTACTCCACTGTTGCAACAAATATAAATGGGACTTGGAAAAGGAGTCTTCAGGCTAAATCTGTCGACAATATTTTCTGATTAATTTAAGACTTTTAAAAAAACCTGACGGAGTTGACGGAGACGTGGGACGAACATTTGATATGAGATATTTAATAGAAAATATAAATTAAAATTAACTGTGTATATTATTTGCTATGTTGTTGACAATCTACTTTAATTTAGTATGTATATTTATGTGATTGTGACAGTATTAGACACTTTTTTGGCAGTTTGAAATTGTGGCCACTTGCTGGGGACAGGCTAAATACAGGCCTTTTTGGGTACAGGGCCTGCTTTTAACTAATTCAGATGGAATATGAAAACGATTATAATGAAATTAAGGGCATAATAATACACAACTGTATTACACTTAACTTTGCAAGTGCTTTTATTTTTATGAATTAATTTATTTTTTACATAAAATAAGGCTCTTATGTGTGGGACATGTTTTTTCCACTTTTGTCCCTCATCTCAAGAATGAGTGATATATTATATATATGGACACTTAATTGATTTTCATCCTCATAATGTTATAGAAGGAGTGGAACATGGATTTCCCATTTGGCCAGTAGTGTGTGTGTGTGTGTGTGTGTGTGTGTGTGTGTGGTGGGGGGGGGTGGGGGGGGGGGGGGGTTTGAGGGAACAAATTTCATATTTTTGGCATTCGAGCAGCATTCAAATAACTTCTGGCCCTCGGAGATTCCACATTTCCAAAGCAACAAACTATACAGATTGCAGGCTTTTTAAAACACAGCTCTCGTTCTGTTGTCCACTGCGGCCAGAGCACGCAGCGAGACAGAAACAGAGACCAGAGCGAGATGGACAGAGAGGGATGGTTGGGGGGACGGGGGACGGGGGGGACGGGGGAGGGTCGCCTCTGGGGACACGGCTGCGTTTACTTTTGGTGCCGTTGGAGTTGTCTGGGGTCTGGCTTTGGTTGCTGCTTAATGGTGCTTAATCACGGAGCTCCCCCTAAAACAGGCCATTATATCAGCGTCGGGCTCTAGTGTTACACGGAACCCGCAGGGCCCGAACAACAGGGCTCTTGTTAATAAGCTGCCATTAATCAGATCCATTACGGAAGCCACGGGTCCAAAGGGGCGGCACCGTATAGCTTGATAAATACCCAAAGAATAAAAAACAGTTTACTCACCTAGTCTAAACTATTGGCTATATGGTTCTCAACCTTTCTTGAGCTCTGGACCACTAGCATATTTCAAACAATTCTCCTCCCCCCCCCACCCCCCAACACACACACACACACACACACACACACAGTATATAGTCTAAAATATAACATATTGTATACGTTTGATATGCAGTATGTGAGAGACTGCAGTGTCCATCATGTGCGTGCATACAGTGCACGTCGTACCCCTGTGCATGATGGGTGTGTCTGTGCGTGCACGACTGCATATACTGTGCCCTGCATGCATGTGTGTGTGTGTGCGTATTATGTGATGGTTCTTTACGCAGGCGTTGGGTGGAACAGGAACCACGGCAGCTGACTAAAGAGCCCCAGAGGACTGGTAGCTAGAATGGCTGTGGTCTCCGTATCGCTCAGAGAGAGCAGATTAATACCACCAACACATCATCACAACCACCATGGAGCTGGACATGCACACATCTGGCTGCCCCGTTGGATCCGTGGTGGGAAGAGTGCTCACATTTGTTTTTACTGCACTCAGTGCCGGTTCTAGGCCTTTTGAGGCCCTAGGCAACATATTATACAGAGCCCCCCCCCCTCCTGCTTTGCCACGCCGGATAAAAATTGTAAATTTGCCATGAAAATGCTTCAATCTGGTGCACTTTGAGATCAAAATTAAGAAGCTAGGTGGGGGCCACATATGTTTATAAACAAATCCCAAATGTTTATAAACAAATCCCAAATGTTTATAAACAAATACCAAAATGTTTATAAACAAATCCCAAATCCCATGAGACTTGGTCCTACCCCCCCGACCATGAGACTTACTACAGGTCAACTGGAAGTGGTCCTACCCCCCCCATGAGATTTACAAATCCCAAATGTTTATAAACAAATCCCAAATGTTTGTAAACAAATCCCAAATGTTTATAAACAAATCCCAAAATGTTTATAAACAAATCACAAATGTTTATAAACAAATCACAAATGTTTATAAACAAATCACAAATGTTTATAAACAAATCCCAAATCCCTTGGTCCTACCCCCCCGACCATGAGACTTACTACAGGTCAACTGGTAGTGGTCCTACCCCCCCCCCATGAGACTTACAAATCCCAAATGTTTATAAACAAATCCCAAATGTTTGTAAACAAATCCCAAATGTTTATAAACAAATCCCAAAATGTTTATAAACAAATCACAAATGTTTATAAACAAATCACAAATGTTTATAAACAAATACCAAAATGTTTATAAACAAATCCCAAATCCCTTGGTCCTACCCCCCCGACCAGTCTGCACTGTACATATATACTCTGTTACAAGTAAAATTCCGGAATTCAAAATGTACTTGCAAAAGTATTGGTATCAAAATGTACTTAAGTGCTAGGTGTCTTACCAAAGACGGGGGGGGGGGGGGGGGGGGGGGAATGGGACCCAATGCCCCCCCTGCTTGGAACTCAGCATCAATGGGTTGGATTGGGAGGTGAAATCAACTCATCAAAATAATGATTTCCGAGCGTGGCACGAAAGACAGTAGGTTAGGTATTAGGTTGAAAACCTTAAACAGAGAAAAAGACAAAAAACAAATACAAGCTGTCATTAACTATGTAAGGTCATAATCAAACAAAAACAATAACTGAAATTCACTCATGTCACTCGAATAACCATAGTTGCATCAGTAACCTGCAGCATTGAATCACTAGTCACTTCAGTAATCTAAATAAACAGTTTGTTTTAACTCATATTATATTCAGTATTCAATTAAAGATCATCACATCAAGCCTATATGCAACTTAAATCAAACTTATAGCTAATTATAGCAGTTAAATTTGGCCTAGCAGCACAAAAACATAAATAACTTTTATAACAAATTTAAGTAATGAAATAAACTTCAATGCAGTAACAATTAACGCACCAGTGGCATTCCCCTTGATGGCTTGAGGTTTCGGTCTTCCCAGCTCCAATGTTTGCAGTTCAGTTCATGAAGTCTTTCAGTTTGTTCTGCTTCTCTCCATGCTGTGTTCTCCACTGCTGCTGCTCTCATACTGGACAAACACTTCCTGTTTTCAGTGCCTCGCCCCAATCAGTGATTGTCACCAGGTGCTGACTACTCATGATCAGTGATTGACACCAATGATTGATGCCAATTAGGCCAATTAGGGGTTTTGACAGCACACCTCCCACTTGAGCAAGCTCATAATGCAATGTGTTATGAGGTCAACCATTCAATTGACTCTACTGGTGTGACCCTAATTTACTCCAAAGACACTTATATTACACTAGCTATTCCTGTTGTAGGTTTTCGTCTTAAATTCCCATTGACAATGAATGGAGAATTTACGTCATATATGTGTCTGAGCCAATCGGCTATTTTCATCCTACACAAGCATTAAATTCCCATTGACAATGAATGGATAATTTATGTGTCTGAGCAAATCGGTATTTTTGTCCTACTGTTACGAACAGTTCAAGTCTAGGGGTTTTACTGCCCGTAACAAAAGAACAACACGGCTCATAAAAGAGTATTGATTTTAATACTCAATGGCAAAATAAGTTACAAAGTGGCTTCGGTGCATGACGAATTACACAGCAGGATGGCTCTGTGAGCCCAGAATTATGGAATGAACACTTACATGACATGAGGCTCAGGCATCTGTCTAACCAAAGAAAAACACCAACCCAACCTATAACAGACAGACAAATGTAACTACAGTGAAATAATAGGAGGTAAGCAGAACAACACATAAACTATAACATAACTAAACAGACATGAGGAAAATAACAGAAGTGGCGGCTGGAGGAAAGCCCGACGCTAAGCAGTGTGTCCTCTTCAGACAGAGTCCAGGCAGAGACTGAGCTTTATGGGTCCAGGTAGCCACGCCTCCAAGGTGCCACAGGACTGATTAGCCAATAGGATCCAAGCATGGGCCAATCAGGCCCTCCTCTCAAGGTGGCAGCTCATTACACATCACTCATCATCTGCAGGGGACAGAAGCAGCACACAGTACCAGGCAAAATAATAATAATAATAGTGCTGTACAACAAATTCACTAAAAAGCAGGAAAATCGAACACATTTGAATGGATGCACCATAGCAGATCAAGAACTTACAGCCAGCTGGCCAACAATAGAACAACAATAGAATAGAACAACAATAAATATAATAGGCGTCCCTAACCTATAATAGAGCTGAGAAAGCCTACTAGTATAATAGCATTATTAGCCCTATATATATTAATCACACTTGGACTCTTACAGCTGAGCTAGATGAGATGCTACAGAAGACTCATGGGTATCTCTTACACCCAACATGTCACAAACGAGGAAGTACGGCAAAAGATTCTGACTACTGTCATAAAGCGTAAGCTGAGGTGGTACGGACACATCACCAGATCCTCAGGCCTTGCAAAGACCATCCTGCAAGGCACCGTACGAGGTGGCTGCAGGAGAAGAGGGAGACAGAAGAAAAGATGGGAAGATAACATCGGAGAATGGACACACTTGAAACTCAGCGAGGCAATGAGAGCTGCCGAGGACAGAGAGGGATGGAGAGAGCTGGTCAACAGATCGTCTGTGGTGCCCCAACGACCCTCCGGGGTTACGGGATAGGTGAAGGTGAAGGTGACTAATCACACACACAATAACAAAAACAGCCAGTTGCACCTACACAAATTCACATTGACAATGAATGGAGAATTTACGTCATATGCGTCTTAGCAAATCGACATTACGTCACGATGATGTAGGATGATAAGAGCGCCCCTCACTTCACATGGGTGTGATTTTTTTTTTTTTTTTACTTTCCAAAACTTATCTTCGGCAGCGATTTTTGCCTGGGAAAGGGCTCTGAATGACTGTTTACCAATCGGTTGTTTTGTCAAATCCACTTCTTCTCAGCTCTCTCCACTCATTACCAGCACTCAGTTCTGTCTAAACAGTTCTGCAACTCCCATCAATCTTTCTCTCGATTGCCCTTCTCTTCCCTTACTCTCTGTCTCTCTGCTTCATCCAGCCCCCCCACCATGTCCTCCTCTATAGCCTCCATCCTCGCAGCCTCCAACCGCAGCCACAGACTGGCTCTTCATTGCAGATAAAGCCGCTAATTTAATTAATTATGAACTAATGTGCGTGTACGTGTTTGTCTGTGCGCAGGTGTGCGTGCGTGAGTGCGTGTCACACCAAACTGGCATCTGGTCCACTCTACCATGCAGGGAGCTATGGGAATAGATGTAGAGAAGAGGTTTAGAGAGAGAGAGACACACACGGAGAGAGAAAACAAAGAATGAGGCTAAACTGAAGAAAAGAGAGAACTGTCTGCAGTGGTAAGAACAAAGGGATTTGCATGTGTTATCTTTAACGTCAGTCTTATACAGAGCTGTCAACCTTTTTTTTATGTTGATGCATTAGGCTACGGGCCCCCATTTGATAGGATTTATCTCTGGGAACCCAATCCAAGACTGTAAAATCTTAATCTAAAGTCTTAATTGAACTCTGAGGGAATCAGTGTCCACTTGGTTCAATGTATATCCACTCTGTGTTATGGATATAGACCTACCCTCAGTGGTTCAATAGGTACTCTCATTTTTTATTTAAGTTAAAAGTATCAATACCGCTGTGTAGAAATAGTAGTTAAAAATCACACCCGTGTGAAGTGAGGGGCGCTCATCATCATCATCGTACATCGTCGTACGTCAACATCATCAAGAACGGTGATGCCTTATTGGCCAAGCGTTCCCAACGACATCTGATTGGTTAGCCCAGGGGTTTTCAACTGATTGTGAACCAGGGACCACCACCTTGACTAAGAATCAACCTGGGGACCACTGTTGTGTTTCAATGGGATATGGGCTAAGATTAGTGCTTTCGTAACACATGCTATGAAATACTGTTTCTCAAACTTAACTGATATACAGTACTGACACATGTGCCTTAACCTTTATCCCTAAACTTTTTTGCCATATTTTACTATCTTGAAAAATATTTTAAAACAGTTCAACTAGCCGATCTACATCCACACAATATGATCTTGTAGATCGGCTATTTGAACTATTTTAATAATAGTAATAATAGTATATTTTATATACTAAAATGTCAAATACATGCAAGATATACAGTAGCAAATGATGATTATATGGGCCCATTTCCTAATAATGATTACTCAATCAGGCGAGCAGGTGCACTTCACCCTTCTTGAGATTCTATCTCCCTTTTCTGTGGAATTTCTTAACCTCAGACTTCCCAGTAATTATGATACCATTGACACACTTCCACGGAACAGTGCACAGAAGGTTAGTGCACTGTTCCGTGGAAGAAAATACAAAATCTTCACTTTGCTACATTACTAAATGCACGGTCATGGGGACCACATGCAATAGCTTCACGGACCACCAGTGGTCCACGGACCACCTGTTGAAAACCCCTGGGTTAGCCGATTTGCTCGTCTACATTTTCCCTTTATTGTCATGTCAACGGCGATTAATGTTTTGATGTTTAATCTACGTCATATTTGGCGGATATTTGATTTGACACACACACACACACACACACACACACACACACAGTGCTCACTCACCACATTGCAGGTTCAAAAGTGCCTTAGTTATCTGGCAGTGCTATGTGTGCGTGTGTGTGTGTGTGTGTGTGTGTGCGTGCGTGCGTGCTGTCAAATGAATCAGAGACAAAAACAACCTTCACGAGAGTGATGTCATGAAGCTGTTGGTATTTGCAGGGTCTGTGTCCAGTTCTAATGGCCTTGTGCACACATTAGACAGCATGCACGCATCTGTCACGTCAAGATTCTTCACAGAATGCTCTTCATTTCTATGCTGTGTTACACCATGATCAACCATGACTCAGCCTTTAACCACTTGAACCCAGAGCTACTCTATTGTGGGTATGTATAATAATAATAATAATAGTTACGAGTTATTTTACGAGATATGGTGTAGAGGGGAAAAAAGGAATGGGCCCCATGGGTCAATGAAGACGTCTTGGGGTTTAGGGTTTAAGTGGTTAAAACAACAGCATCCCACAGACCCACACACTTGTAACACACAGGTTAATTTTTACACTATCTCCCTCAGAATCCCCCCCCCCCCCCCCCCATGCTGTGCGTGCCATACCTGCACTCATGCACGCCCACACCCACATATTTGGTGAATATTAACGCCCATGCTTGTGTCTGTGTCCCTAACAGGTGTGTCCCTCACGGAAGGCTGCCTCTCTCTCTCTCTAACACACACACACACACACACACACACAGATAACAAACACTTGCAGACAGACGGCTAATCAGTTGCGCTTCACGTCCGAGCGGTGCCATAGCGTGCGCTGGATAAACCGCGGAGGCACATGTGTCTGTGGTATTAATAGTAATTGTGTGTGTAAACTGTTTCACATCAGCCCACTCTCTACAACAGCTGCCCTGCAAATCAGCACAGACCATGGCAGATGCGTGCGTGCGTGCGTGCGTGTGTGTGAGAGAGAGAGAGAGAGAGAGAGAGAGAGAGAGAGAGAGAGAGAGAGAATGAGGGAAAGGCCAGGAGACAAACCAATAGCAGCACCTGCTGTTAGTGGACTTTTAATAATAAAATTACATAAAATAAAAACATTATTCGGCAGTGCCGGATATCGGCGAGGAGCGACGGCGTCGAATGGGCAGGCTGTGTGACTTGTGGTAGTGTGTGTGTGTGTGTGTGTGTGTGTGTGTGTGTGTGTGTGTGTGTGTGCGTGTGTGCTCCCATAAGAGGACAGCCCAGGTCGTTAAACCGTACTCATAAGCCAGCCGTTAAATGGCGGGTTAATGATGCGCTCGCAGAGACACAGACACACCGACCAACCTTTGGACTCCGCAGAGTGTGGATAATCCCTGGTGGTCATAAATATCACTCTGTGCATCTCGCACACACACACACACACACACACACACACACACACACACACACACACACACACACACACACACACACACACACACACACACACACACACATGTATGCGTCCCCACTCCGCATGCGCAGAAATATACAGTAAACTCAAAATGTGAGACAATGCACACACAGCACAATATGCATGCTTATAGTGGTTGTTTTTTTTCCTCCCAGCATTGCCTATACTTCTTTCCATGCTGTGAAGAGGATCTGTCCAGCAGGGTCAGTATGGTTGTCACATAGGCCTATACTGCATTAACGCACGCACGCACGCACGCACGCACAACCGCCACCACTGCCACCACATTGGCCACAGACGCCTAGCCATGCCTCATGATTAGTATTGCCTGCTCCATGCTTTTGTTTTTATGCTTTGTTTGTTTGCCACTGTGCAGAAATATTTCAGTGGAATCTAGCGTGATTGCACCATAGGTTAGCAACACCCATCTATTACAGCAAAGAAGAGCCTTGTATTTAAACTGCCTCAGCGGTGGCTATATTTATCAAGGCATTTCTTCCCTGGGCCAGTCACAGGCCGAGAAACTGAACTTTACTGCTCTGTGACTTCGGCTCACACACACACACACACACATTCCACCAATGACCATAATACTGAGCTAAAAGTGCATGGCCCAAAGATCAACCAACCAATTCCTCTCATCACTGTGTAGGCTATGTGCACTGCAGTGTGTGCACACTGTGTGTAAGTGTGTGTGTGTGTGTGTGTGTGTGTGTGTGTTAAGGCTGTACCCTAGCCCTTATTTTAGGACTCGAACTTGGCCAGGAACTTTCGAGTGAACATTCGGACCAATCATGACAAACACAATTTTTCGGGCCATGAAACAAAGAATTAGAAAGTAGATAAAACGGCAGGTTACAAGTACAACACGTTGTGTTCTTTGTAATTATTTGGTCCAAAATATTGTGTGCGTTGTCATGATTTGTCACGACAGTGCAACAGCAGGCAGTCCGACACGACGCAACCGCAGGAAGCCGGAACGCAAACGCAAACGAGAGCAACACCATCAGTAGGCTACCCTGCAGAACACTAGGGACAATAAACAAGATTTGTACTCACTGCGCAGCTCTTCCCAGCAGCAGCTATAGCGTACAGTTCCTACCTCAATGTCTTGTGCAGGGAGGGGGGGCATCGTTCTGGGACACTTCACATGGGCTACAGGGTAGGGTGGGGGTCCTCGGAAGCCTAAATTGGTGGGGCTGTGGGGCCCACGGACATGGCTCGTCTCAGGGTCCAGGGCTTGGTGCTGCCTCCTACACCACTGGTGCAGTGACTCTTCATATTCTGGAATTACATGAAGAGAAAAGATAAGTGTCATTAGTGTTAGGCCTACATCACATTAGAAACACATGTGGCTGTATAGCCTTGTCAGCCCCCACAACCCATATTTTATAAATATATATTATAATAGAATACATCAATATTAATTATTAAACCAAAAGTTCAAACATAAATCATAAATCAAATGCTTTCAAAATAAACAAACAGTTAACCAGTTGATCCAAGTTAAGACACCAAGCCTCTCACCGAAGAGTAACCAAAGGTTGTCACAGTGGACAGGACCATGCTGCTGTTAAACATTTCGGCCATCTTGCATGGTGGGAGTGGGGAGTGTAGGAACTGATGTCACCTTTATACTGCCTTGATTGACAGTTGACATGGGTTGCCATTTGCGGGTTGCCATGTTGGCTGGGTTACATTTA
>NC_137877.1:10971846-11006846 GCF_963924005.1 Protomyctophum bolini | reverse complement strand
AGTGGCCCAGGAAATGATTCTCCATTCATTTTATCCATAGGCTTTTCAAAAAGTATTCATATAAAGACAGTTACGCCGCGGACAAAGCCAACTCGGATCGTGACAAATCATGACAACAAACACAATGTTTTGTGCAGATCAAATAATTTAAAAGAAGAAAATAAAGGCAGGATACAACACTATTTGTTTTGTTTTTCTTCTTACTATATATGGAGGAGGCCTGTTCTGACATCACAACACTCCATATTTGGGCATGCCTGACACAGAACTCCATATAGGAATAAAGGGACATATAGAGAGACAGATACAAATCTCCTTATGGGCATAAAAGGGTCACAGACAGATACAGGTACTCTGACAGTCACACGGGTAACGGGTATTGCATAAAAGGGTGGGACATCTCCAACTTCCATCGTTACCGACACGGTGCTCTACAGCCGGGCACCGGTCTAGTTCATTTAACAACATAACGTGGTTAATAATAGTTTATTTGGAATGTACATTAGCTGGTAATTAAGGTAACACTTACAGTGTTAAAGTAAAAGTAGTCATTATGTCGAATAATCTTATTGTAATGCATAAATGTGTTCATCGCTTAAGCGGGGCTGATTTTTATTACTTTATTTAATGCTACGTCGTTTAAAACATCATCATTTATCAGTTAATGTTTTGTAATAATTATTTAAATGTGCACAATAACTACTAACTAAAGCTGTCAAATAATTGTTGTGGAGTAGCCTAGACAATACAAAGAATTGAGGATTGTATTGTGTTTGTGTAGCGCTTGAGAAGTATTCATTCCATTCAGTCTACTCAAACTTTGTTGAATCAATTCAATAGGCCATGATGGCCATTAACCCATTCTGACCGGGCACCCATTTTGGTGTTGGCATCATGTTATGCTTTAGCTATTGAAAAATAGCAGATCTACAAGCTCATATCGCGCCACCGAGTGGCGCGATACGAGCTTGTAGGTCTGCTATTTTTGAAAAATTCGAAGAACGACTGACATTTTTAGAATCTGATCTCAGGTCAGAATGGGTTCATCAGATCCAGTGTGTGTCCAGTGGAAACCTCGTATGAATCTGATCTCAGGTCAGAATGGGTTAATGATGTCGACCATATCCATGTTACATGTTAAATGCAATATTTGTGCAATCTAATACTCAGTTATTAATCTATCAGGTAATCTTTGACAGGTTCAAGTTCAGTATAAAAGATTTTTGATTTGTTACGTAAAAAATGTAATTGATATGAGTTGAAATTTCAGGTGGGAAAAAGGTAGCAAAAAAAGTCACCACTTAAGCTTTACCGTATTTCAAGAATAGTGATTATTTTATTAGGCTACATGCATGCCAAAATAGGGCTGGCAAGCAAGGTATAGTTGCACAAGAAAATGTGTCTATAACGTAGATGGAAGGGCACGGATTGAGATCCCTAACTTTGGTGACTTTGATCTAAAATCCGATTAATCTGCAAAAAGATGTATGTAAATATGCAAATATGCAAGTACTAAATTTGAGGTAAAACGTGAATGCTATAGTTGCAACTGCCATCCCCTGGCCGCGATCCCAAATGACGCCCCTGGTCAAAGTATCTCAAAAGACCACCCGAGGGTGAACCCACCCTACGCCGACAGGACCCCGTAATATGAATGGATTAAGGAAGTACCTTTTGGCATCATTAGCTAATTGGATCCAGTATTGATTCCATATCAGTAATAAGTGATATATGGGAGTCATATTAGTTATATTAGGTTAAGCAGGCAGCCACAAGGTCATGTGCATGGGACTCCATTTGATATTCAGTCATAAATTGATCTGCCGCATTTTATTAGATTGGTCTGCTTCTGTGACTAGGGACCTGTTGGGGTACTTACAGTATGCACACACACGCGCACGCATGCACGCACGCACGCACAAACACACACACACACACACACACACACACACTATTAAAAAATGTATCTTAATTGCCTATACACTTCCAGTAAAATGCTTTATTGTAACCAAGTAATTTCTTGAATGTACTTTCAATTATGGCTAATGTTATTTTTCCATGATAATTTGTCAGGATAATACTTTGAAATGTGGGCAGCAAATAGTGACGCAATCAATATCTGTTCACCTTGACCACACATAAATATAAACATATTTACAGCACAATTGCTGTTATGTGGAAGACCATAATATATCAAATGTAGTAAGTCTGAGAAAAGTCACCATCCTAATCCATAAACTAAAATAAATGTAATTCACCTGTCACATTGTTTGATACGCTCACTTGGGAAGTGGCGAGTGGTACTGGTGCCAGTTCAGTGTGGCACCATAAATGCTTATTTTTCTTCATCGACAACTAAACGAGGACAGGGGGATGACTGGTGGATTTTATTAGAGGACATTGAAGGAAAATCTCGTAAAAAAGAACTACGCTGATGCCGCTCTTGTAATTTCATCTATTTTTATAGGCTGGTCAAGGTTTAAAGTGCGTAATAACTGCTAGGCAATGTGTTTTCTGTGTCTTTATGACAGTTGAGTGTGATGTATTGGCAAACGACAGTGTACTTAATGACAGCGCTGTTTTATGAGCGGTGTCACTTGTCACTGTGGCGTGGAACCGAACCCACACTCTGACCCCTGCCTAACCCTCCCAACAGCACGACACAAATAGCTGTTGATACAGTACGACTGTGCATGTGTGCATGCATACGTATATATGTGCGTGCATGTGTGTGTGTGTGTGTGTGTGTGTGTGTGTGTGTGTGTGTGTGTGTGTGTGTGTGTGTGTGTGAGCATACACATGTGAATGAGCATGCACGTGTGCACACATAATATCCAATATTGCACCTTAATCAACATTACTCAATGTAATTTCACCATTTGTTTGTATTACCAGATTAGCGAGGCCAATTATCTGCCATTCTCAAGGCTGATATGGACGAATGCTGTGTCCATAATCTGGATTTAACAGACGTGCGTTAGCTTGATGCATCACACGGCTAATTTTGTGATTACATTTTCGTTGGCCAGACCTTTTCCTGTTGGCTAATTGCAGCAGGTTAAGTAGCAAGCAGAGCAATAGGAATCTACTGGGTCCTGCTCCAAATGCATACATGTGGCGAGGTCTGTTCTTCTCACAGCATCTACCGTGACCTGACAGGAGGTCATCAATCCTCACTGATGTGTGGGTGCATGCGGTGAAGTGTGTGGGCTTGTTTGTGCGTGCCTGCGTGCGACGCCATGCGTGCGCGCGCGCATCTAGGTGGCTGGCCGGGTGGGTGGGTGAACAGACAGACAGACAGACACACACACACACACACTTGTCCATGTATAAATATTGTATGCTTGCAACAAAAGAAATGCAAACTGCTTGCAACAAAAACAATGCAAACTGCAGTGGTTCTCAAACAGTGTCATGCCGAAGGAACCCCAAATTGATATGAATTTGGCCACAGATCCCCATTTGAAAAGACTGTACGGTATGCCAGGAACCCCCAAGAGAAGATTTGACAACATTTGTACAACGTATACCACCTCATACCACGAGGGGTTGTGAGTGTATAGAACTATAGATTAACAGTTTGAACTGTTCCTATAAGTTAACTTCGGATACCTTTGAACCCCTTCAATGCCCAGCTAGGGGTTCTTGAGGGGGTTCCAAGATATCCCCCAGACCCCACTTTGAGAACCAGTGGCATTATTGTACCTTTATGCATGAATATCTGTGTACAAATGTACATGTACAATACGTGTGGCTCTGTTCGTATACTGTATGTATATACATACGTGGTACACGTGTAGGCTATACGGTGCTGCGTTGCTGCTTGCCTATCGGGCCATTGGCTCTTTAGCCCAGTGGTTCCCAAAGTGGGGTCCGGGACCCCCAGGGGTCCTTGAGGGAGCTCCGGGGGGTTCCCAGCTAAATGATAGTTTGGAACCAAATGGGTCTAACTCTGAGAGTTAAATTCACTGAGACTTAAATTAACATTGATTCACAATATAAATTAGGGTCCCAGAGATAGAAATGCCATTAAATGGAGGTCTGTAGACTCATATGCATGTCAAACTGAGGGTCCTTGAAATTAAACTGGTTGAGAATCACTGCTAGAGTCGTAAAAATCTTCTCTTATGGGGGTCTGCGGGCTAATTAGTGTCAATTTGGGGGTCCATGACATGACTCCTGGCCGAGACTACACAAGCTGTATGTACCTGTATGGACCTGAAGGATCCATATTTATAGCCTCAGACTACAGAGAAACCTGAGAAGTTTGATGTGTGAACGCTGCACCACCCTGCGAACCCTTATCCTGTTCTATTGATGGCGGTCATATGACCACATTATGTATCGCCTATAAAAGGACGTGTCTCATTAAAATGAAATACATGCTCAGCACTTTCAACAAGTACTGCTTTATAACTCCAGTAAAAAAATATAAGTGTTTTATGGCACTATTGTTTTCAGGCTGTAGGTAATGATGAAGACAAGACTGGTATTTTATGGAAATTTTATAGAGGTCTTTTTTATGGAGAATCTGGTTGGTTATAGATTTATAAAAGGTCACATTCTCACGCTATGTCCTGGGATGACCTGGGGTGACCCATGGGATGACCTGCAGGGGTGACCTGGGGCCGCACAAGCACAAACACAGAAATATATACGGTATCGGTATTAGTGTAAGAAACCGCTTAACTGTTCATTCTACGATGGAAACAAACTTCAAAATCTAAAGTGTGAGTTATACCAAAAACTAAATGTGTGAACTCTTATTTATCACCATTATATGATTAATTAGAAAAGTGTGGTTGCCGCAGTCTCTTTATAAATAATTGATGTCTTTATAAACGATTGTAAAACATATAGGTTACGAAACAGCCAATTAGCTACTACAAACGTTATGCAAAGCTCGGCCAATCACAGCGGAAGTTAGGTAGGTTACTTCAGAAGAATAAGTTTGACAATAACTATAGTGTGGTTGCCCCCAACCACACTAATTAAGGATAAAAAAAATGATACTCGTTGCAATGCAAAGTTTGTGAGTGTGTGTATTGAATCACCAACCCTATCTGGTAACTCCAGTGTTATGTATATAGCCTACACTACAATGTTCTTCTAAAACATCTTCATGTCAAGGAACGTCGACCAAAAGCATTTGGCCATGGGACCCCATCTGAAAGGATTGTCCTTTATTGGAAAAGGAACCATAAGAAAGAAGTGTGGTGAGGAAAAACTTTTACATTTTTTAACACTTTCAGGGCTTTAAATTGTTTAATCCAACGATCAGCTCTGCTTAATACGCTAAACCCGCTATTTGTTTAATGCGTTTAAGACGGTGACGAGGCCGTCGCGTTGTGATGACGAAACCGGAAATCATACTTCCGGTCTGGTCTGCAGGGCTTTGGGGGGGAATGAGCTCAATGCAAGTGAACGGGCTTGGTTGGACTGCAACACGCTGTGCAGGCTGTTCTCCTTTCGCATTGTCATGGCGCCTGTTTCTTCTCATAAACAACAAACCATTGGACTATATTTTGTAGTTGTTGTCTGTCCATTTTTTTCTACTCTGTCCGTGTCTACTGCTGTGGGCAGTTCGGAAACCCGTCCACCAGTGACATCATCGATGGGGAATCCAAGCTAATAGAAACTGCATGCTTTCTAGTTCTGTAAGGTTGCAATGCGAAAATGGAAGCCATCGTTCTCACGATAATGAAAATCTCAACATTTTGGTAAAATAAATATTGTTTAAAAAATATCTGCCTAACGATGATGTCACTGGTGGACGGGTTTCTGAATTTCCCACAGCCCTCCTATGAGACACAGACTGAGTAGAAAAAAATTGTGCCATTGTATCATGATTATTAGTGAGGAACTATGATGAAGAAAGGTTGAAGTGGTCCTTTAATACACATACCTAATCTGTATACTGTATATTTTTCAGAGAGAATTGATTAATCACTATTAAGTCATTCATATTAATTCAAAGGGCAGAAAAGCAATAGAGTGTCATACTGTAAGTGTCCATCATTACTTTCAAGGGTCACGTTCATTTACTGATGGAAGATGATGATGAAAGGAAGAATGGATGCGGATACGTGAATGGATGGATTGATGGATGGATGAAATGTCGGCACGAAGATGAATTAATTTTATGTACATTGTACAAGCACAATAATACATTAAGTACAATTGTACATGCATGCATGCGTGTGTGTGTGTGTGTGTGTGTGTGTGTGTGTGTGTGTGTGTGTGTGTGTGTGCATGTGTGCGTTGTGTGTGATGTGTGAGCGTGCGTGCGTGCTGTGCGTGTGTGTGTTTGTGTGTGTGCGCGCTGTGCGTGTGTGTGATGTGTGATGTGTGTGATGTGTTCATAGATACAAGTTCATGCATAGTGGTGGTGAAGGTTTACTTCAGTCCATTTCCCGCTGGGTGTGAGCAGATGCCAGGCAGCACTGTGGTTATAGCGAGAGCCCAAACCCCTGTCTCTCTCTCTCTCTCTCTCTCTCTAGCTCTTGCTGCCCCTCTCTCCCTCTCTGTCGCTCACGTTATACCTCTCTCTCTCTCTCTCTCTCTCTCTCTCTCGCTCTCTCTAGCTCTCTCTGCCCCTCTCTCTCTCTCTGTCGCTCACACTATACCTCTCAGGCTCTCTCTCTGTCTGTCTGTCTGTCTCTCTCTCTCTCTCTCTCTCTCTGATCCTCTCTCTCTCTCCCTCTGTTCCCCTCTCTGTGTCTGTCCAGTAGTTGTCAAGTGTGTTTATGGTCCAGTGTGGGCAGTATAGCAGGCCGGCGGTGGCCCCATGTTGGCCCGGAGCAGAGGCGCCTTGCTGGGTCAACTCTGGTTCCGGCACAACGCCCACCCCCCCTGACCACAACCTCCAGCCTCCAGCCATCACCAGCCCTGCCCTGGCCAGCCCTGCCTCGGTAATTGGGCATCATGGGGACCGGCCTCAGTCACACACTGTGCTGGCCCATTCCAGAGCAGGAAAAAAAGAAAAAGGGGCCACCGTTCACTGTCCCTTGGGAGAGGAATGACCGGGAGGACATGACTGGGCAGTGGGTTGAGGCACTGGGAGTGTGTACTGGGAGTGTGTACTGGGAGTGTGTGTGTGTGTGTGTGTGTGTGTGTGTGTGTGTGTGTGTGTGTGTGTGTGTGTGTGTGTGTGTGTGTGTGTGTGTGTGTGTGTGTGTGTGCGCGTGCGTGCGTGCGTATGTTTTTGAATGGGGGATGTTGTTTTTTCAGGTACTGTGGAGAATGAAATGAGGGGAGAGAGAAATGTGATTGCAAAGTGGAAGTCATGGTCGCACTCTCAGCGATATACTGAATGTACTGTACAATGTCAAAGATAAGTGTGAATCAACACTGCCAAGTGTTCATTTTAAGGGGTTGTATAACTGATATATGTTTTGTTAAAATAAGTGTCACATAACTCTGTATTCCTTGTTAGCATGCTTGTTAGCATGTCTCCCCTGCAGTTCTTTGCTATATATGAGAGAATTCTGGAGGGCTATGGGGATACCAATTCAATCAAACTATATTGCACTCATCAGAGCAATGGTCACCGAGTTATGGCCATTTGAAAGGTTAGACACTCTCAGTATTGTCATGGCAGACCCTGCAGGGCCCTGGACAGTGTTTGTGGCAGGTTTGGTGAGGATTGGAGCAATGGTGCATTGTCAACCCACTGTTGGTCGGCAATTTATAAGAGAAAGAACTCATACAAGACAGAATAAACTATTGAAATTGGAAGTGATTAAACAAAATGAGCAGACAATATTGAAAGTGGAACACAAAAAAAATGATTCTTTGTTTCCCCCATGCAGTTTAAATTGTCTAATGTAATCCTGGGCGCTATACACCTTCTGCCAACCTGAGGAGAGCAACGGACTGACCTCATGCTTTCTTCTATGCATTTAGGAGTCCAAGCCGAGTTTCCCCAGATGGACGTAGCATGTGGTATAGGAACACATTATTCCAACCAGTTTCTTTCCCCTCCATCAGGCGCCCCGGCTGGCCAGGGGGAGGCAGTTTAGAGACCAGGATTACTGCATGTTTTTTGTGAGGGTACCTACCCTATAGGGGACACGGGGAGAACATGAAAACTGCAGTAAAGGCCCTTTTGTCAACCCTACACAGGGAATATGGGCACTGATGACGCGGAGGAGAGAACACGCCCCCAGCATTCCCAAGCGGGAATCAGACCCAGGCCCTTCTAGCTGTGAGGCGACAGTGCTACTGACCGCACCACCATGCCGGGCAGGAGAGTTCTCTATCCTGATTGGATAAAATTTGTATCCCGAGTTTATTTTATGTTTGGGCCCCCTGTTACTGAACAAACACTTGATAGCAATGATTAATGTGAGAATATATCTTTAACTTGAACAAACATTTTCTCGTTTTTTTTTTTTTTTTTTTTTTTTACAAAAACATGTCACTTTCCCCTTTAAGTCTGAGGTTTTGAGAGTGCAAAAATAAATTGACCCCAGTACTTTGCAGTGGACCCTTGAACGCATACTGTAGGCCTATAGTGCACGCCAAAAATGTATTTGATTAAAAAAAAGGGGGTCATTTATTCTGTCATGAACACGAACTGTTCCAAAAAGGAGTCATTATGTGCAGACCAACAGTTAATAATAATAATTTGACACAGAAGCAACTGTCCGGGAAACTTGTTTAAACTTTGGCACGGAGAGCGGACCACGGAGACGGAGTCACGCACACTCCTCGGTACATAAATTCCCACAGTTTAACACACACTGGTTATCATAAAACATTTTGGCTGAACATTGTGGCTCTCCTAAACTTAGCAAGGTAATGACTGGTGCTGTTTTACACGGACAAGTATTCTGATTAGACTGTCATTTAAATGGCCGGCTGCGGCCGCCACAAGGCCACCAGGCACAGCCGACGGATAACAACTGAAACGCAGAGAAAACAAAGACATGCATACATGTACATATAATGTATATGTGTGCACATAGTGGTGGAAGAAGTACTGCCATTTTTACTTAAGTAAAAGTGTCAATAACGTAGAAATACTCCGTTACAAGTAAGAGTCTGCAGTGTTCAAAATGTAGGCCTACTTGATTAAGAGTACAAAATTTGGCCTTTGGTACAAATTTAGTTGTAAAAGTAGGATACTCATTATGCTGTGTGTGTGTGTGTGTGTGTGTGTGTGTGTGTGTGTGTGTGTCCAATTTCATCAGTTTGTCATGTATATAACAAAACAAAAAAAAAATAGCTACATCTACTGCTACAACCCGTGGGTCGCGACCCCCCAGGGGGTCACCAAATAATTTTGGGGGGTCCCCAAATTATTTAAAAAAAATGAAGAGTTTACATAGTCCTTGATTATATCTGGTTTCAGTATATATTTATGATGTGTTTTCACTATTACTATGGTTATTGTAGCGGCCAATTTGTATTGGGGGTGGGGATGGGGGCGGGTCCCAAGCCAAAAACGTTGAGAACCCCTGATCTATTGTACTAGCTTGGCCATTTTCAAATACCGTAGCCAAAGTATATATGGCTGAAGTGGTTAATGTATGTTTTGTACCAATATTAAAAATCAGTAACTATAAAGTTACTATAATTAGTAGTGGATTTGCCTCTGAGATTTAGTGGAGTAGAAGTAAAAGTATTGAAAATTGGAAATACCTCAAAATTGTACATAAGTACATTGCTTGAGTACATGTATACTGACTGTAGTTACTTTCCACCACTGTGTGCAAGCAACATTTATAGTTGTATACGTGCATGCAGCATTAATCACTCATGCAGGTGCGAGAACATAGATATGTGTGTATGTGTTGTGTTTAGTGTACACACTCACATACACACAGATATAGGTGCACACAAATGCAAAATGTGTGCAAAAACCATACAAAAGGAAAAAAATACAGTAGGCTAACATATATGGCGCGCGCACCCACACACGCGCACACGCACACACGCACACACACACACACGTCGTCACACGCACACACGTCCATCAATCACCATCCGGAACTGTAAAAGCAGTTTTGCTGAAAGACCTTTCCCAGCAGTGGTCGACTCCACAGGCACTGTGCGCAACACACACACACACACACACACACACACACACACACACGTACAGAGTGGGCAGGAGGAGAGCTGAGGTGTGTCATTCAGACTGAGTGGAGCTTTGCGGGACCACCACTGTCTCTAGGCTTTACCAGGACTCTACTGCACCCTATTGGTCACACACGGAAATGCCAATGTATGTCACATCACAGCACTCAGTCACATCAACTGTTTCTGTGTAGCCTACTTTCCAGGGCTGTTACAGTAGGTTGTTTTGTGACTGCCCATGCTTGTGTGTGCGTGCGTGAGAGAGAAAGCAATGCATGCTGGCTACTGTGTTTATACGCATGTACATTCATACCCGTGTGTAGCCCTACTCGCCGCCCTCTAAGCCACAACTTTTTTTTTCTTCTTTCGCATCAAAGCACCACCACTCCCCCCCCCCCCCCCCCCCCTCCCCCCAACCCCTACCCAAAAAAAACCAACATGCTGGGTTTTATTTGATTGCCGGTCAAATATGTGGTGTCAGTGTGGGATAACAATGTCTGTAACCCTCCTGCAGAACAGAGAGCAAGCGCAGCCAGCGCCAGATCTCACATCCACACATGGCAGCTAGGGTTACAGCCACTGACCGCCACGGCCTGTTATTCAAGCCTCTCTCCTATAAACACGCCGCGTTCCTCCCCGCTTTCATCTCATCTCTCGTCCTTCTCTTTCCTGATTGTTGTGGAGAGGTGCTCTTTCGGGGCTCCCCCCCTTTGCCCTCCAACACCACCACCAAACCCTGACCCCCCCCCCCACACGCCCATGCACGCACACACACCAAATGCATGACAGTGGTGGCTTGTGAGTAGCACACACACACACACACACACACACACACACACACACACTAGTAGTGCACACAAAACAGATAGGAGAGATGGAGCAGTGGAAGTAAGAAGTGAAAAAAGGAGAGGACAGAGTTGGATCACCGGCCCTGTATAACGCTCCGGTCCCTTCCTTGACTAATCGCTATATACACACAGCACCGCAATATGCTCCTCCTGCCTGCACTTCTTATCAGACGGGCTTATCTCAGCGCTGCGTGCTCATGCAGCACACAGGAGGCAGCGGAGGAGGGGAGGGGGCATGGATGGAAGGTATGACACACACACACACACACACACACACACATCCCGGTGGGCCGCCCACCAGCCACTGAGCTCCTGTTACCAATGAAGGAAGGAAGGCACGAAGTTCTAGCAGGGTGGTAGAGAGATGTGTGTGTGTGTGTGTGTGTGTGTGTGTGTGTGTGTGTGTGTGTGTGTGTGTGTGTGTGTGAGAATGCCGTTTTGCATTAACTGTTGATGCCAGCTATCTTCTAAACAATCACATGCAACTACAACAACAACAACAGCAGCATCAGCAGCAGTCAGTAGGTATAGTCATCATCCACTTCTTCTCTCTCATGCTCTCTTGCTCTTCCAGCGTCTGCCTGAACCCCTGCCTCTGTCTACTATACGCACATTTAAGTTTGTTTTGTCCGTATCTCTCTTTGGTTTGTGGCTGTCGCGGTATGTGTCTCTCTGTGTGTGTGTGTGTGTGTGTGTGTGTGTCATTTGCTTTTTTGTGTCTCCATTTACAAATTGTTCTGACTGTGTAAAAAGTCTGTATTTGAACTCGAACCCACATCAACAGCAGGAAGTCTCATGGAAAACCGAGGAAGAAAATAGAATCTTACAAAAAAACAAAGAAGAAAAAGAATCTGAGAGAAAAAGTGCAGAGGGAAAGAGAGAAGTCGAGAAAGTGAGCAAGAGAGAGATGATGAAGATGATGTTGAAAGAGAGCGAGAGCGAGAGAGAGAGTGAGAGAGAGAGAGAGAGAGAGAGAGAGGAGGATGAAGATGATATGAGAGAGAGAGAGAGAGAGAGAGAGAGAGAGAGAGAGAGGAGGATGAAGATGATGTTGAGAGAGAGGGAGAGAAATGTAGGAGCGAGTCAGTGACATGTGTTATTTATTTTCCCATGTAAACACAGAGGGAAGGCAGACATAATCAATAGGAAACTCCAGATTGTAAATAGACGGCTCTAATAGCCTAAACACTGGCCGCTATAGTTACACACGCGCAAGCGCGCGCGCACACACACACACACACACACACACACACATCAACAGCACTTAAACTCCACACACACTGACAGGCACAGAGGGAGGGAGGGTAGAGAGGGATGAGTTGAGGGAGTTAGAAAGAAAGAGAGAGAGAGAGAGAGAGAGAGAGAGAGAGAGCCTGAAAAAGATGTAAAGGAGGGGAGGAAAAAAATGAGAGAAAAAGAGAATGGGGAGGGAGGTAAAGAGGCTTGGGCGGGCCACCCTTATTTACCAATAAAGAGCCCTGATGAGAAGATAAACACACAGGAGACAGGCTGGGGAGAGGGAGGGGGCGGGGGGGGGAGAGTTCGCTGGTTGAGGCTTTCATCCTCTACTCTTTGCCTACATTCAATGGACAACATGGGACGGCAGGGTGATAGGGGCTGGAGGTTTATCAGAGTGGGGGAATTATTCACTTAACCACATGAACCCTATAGTCATTATTACAACTGTACTTTGACTGCTGGTTTCCATCTACACCAAATCTCTTCACCTAAAATAGCTGACCAACACCAAGCTCACATACTTTATAACAAATCCAGTGTGGTAGGATCAGGACGGTGTCTCTCTGCCTCTCACCCTGTTGTCGTGCTATGTGATTTTGAGCCTCTAATGCATTTAGTAAGTACTTGAGAACACTTTTGTGAGATGCCACAGTTTTACTCAGGAAAAAAGGGACAGTATTTGTACTTTGGATGAATTCTAGTACGTGAATGTATACTTCCGATACTTGCATATGTTCATGGAAGTGTGCGTGTGTGTGTGTGTGCTTTACTGTGCATGCGTGTGCGTGTCTGTGCACGCGCGCATGTGTGCGGTTTCAAGGCGGTGTCAGAAGTCATCACAGTGAGGCTGAGCCGCGACCCGGTGACCCCCATCAGAGATCAGACGTGAAGCACTTAGCGGTCCGCTCCCCTCCCTCTACGCTCCCCCAGATCCATGCAGACTGCCTTCTCTGGTTCCAACGCTGCTGCTAATAAAAGCAGTGGGAGACTAATTCAAGTCAACAGGCAGAGGGCAGACAAAAAAAGTTAAAGAGTTCTATGCGCTGTCCTGTGGAGCTGGATGGAGGCTCTTGTCGTGTTTGAGTGAGCGATAATGACCCCTGGGGTATTAATTCCTACGTGGGGACAATGTCAAACAGAGGCTGCTGTATCGTACCGAAAGGCACTGGGGGAGTGCCGTTAAGGTTTTATGCTGTTGTTTCATTTATAAACCAGCATCTTTCATCGTCGTCACATCATTAATTTAGTTAAATACTATCAAGCCCATGAACTCTTTTGTTGTCCCTTTGGGCTATTTATAACCTTAAAAAGTGTATTATGGCGATTTATCATGGTGATTTATCCCCATCTCGGCTGTAAAGTTCTGACAAATTGTCTTACTTGTATATGATGAATAGTGGAAAGTTTATATGATTCGTTATGTACATTTAGGCCTATACTTAAGTCAACTTTTGAAAGTATGCAGGCCACTTCCACTTGTAACAGGGTATTTTTCAATAATGGTATTTCTACCAAGTAAAAACTCTTCTTTGAAAAAAAAGAACCTCTTCCACCACTGGTTAAAATGAACACTCAGGACTGCACTGGACCGTGCAGACAACCCCAGTGACAACAACATTCTAGTGCGCCACTGCAGGGGCAATCCCTGTGTCTATGCCTGAGGATGCTGTCTAGAAGCATTAACCCATTCTGACCGGGCACCCATTTTGGTGTTGGCATCATGTTATGCTTTAGCTATTGAAAAATAGCAGATCTACAAGCTCATATCGCGCCACCGAGTGGCGCGATACGAGCTTGTAGGTCTGCTATTTTTGAAAAATTCGAAGAACGACTGACATTTTTAGAATCTGATCTCAGGTCAGAATGGGTTCATCAGACCAGTGTGTGTCCCGTGGAAACCTCGTATGAATCTGATCTCAGGTCAGAATGGGTTAATTGCTGGTGCTGTGTGGGAGTCAGTGTGGGAGCCGCTGCTCATTTCCCTTCATTGGAATGCCTGCTCCATTAAATCCACTGAGCATGGGCCGCTTTTTGAGGAGAAAAAGATGATAGTTTCTCAGTGTAATAACAGGCCTCTGGGGTAAAGCTATGTTTAAGAGGCTACCGCAATGGCTACCCTGTCCTCTCCCACAGCACTCCCATGACCCTGGATGCTAGTGGCTGCACTGGCCAGACACAATTAGTGGTCGCAGATACCTGGGTGTGTGTGTGTGTGTGTGTGTGTGTTTGCCTGGACGCGCAAGCATTCACATATGCGTCTGTTTATAATATGCATGCATGCATGCGTGCGTGTTTATATTTGCGTGTTTGTGCTAAGCCCATAAAACCCACATGCCACAGTCAGTATCAGTGTCAGTGGGTGTGTACTGTACTGTACAGTATAGTACAGCCTGTCTGTTGTCAACTACAGTGTCTGCTGTCAACGTGTCCCTAACCAACGGCTAGCGTTAACACAACCTCAGCGTCGAACACACAAAACATCTAGTGTTATTTTAAGTCTGATTGTAAAGGTTGACCCTTAAAAGGATCACTTCACCACTTTTCAACCTATCTTCATATAGTAGGTCCTCACTAATAATCATCAAAAATAGCACAATTTTTCCCCCTACTCAGTCTGTGTCATCATAGGAGGGCTGTGGGCAGTTCAGAAACCTGTCCACCAGTGATATCATCGATGGGGAATCAAAGCTAATAGAAACTGCAGGCTTTCTATTCCTGAAAAGTTGCAATGGGAAAATGGAAGCCACCGTTCTCACGATAATAAAAATCTAAACTTTTTGTAAAAATAAATCTGCCTAACGACGATGTCACTGGTGGACGAGTTTCTGAACTGCCCACAGCCCTCCTATGAGACACAGACTGAGTAGGAAAACATGGTGGTATTTTATCATGAACATTAGTGAGGACCTATTATATGAAGATAGGTTGAAAAGTGGTGAAGTGGTCCTTTTACTCCTTTAAGCCAAGGGACCTTTTTGGCAGTGGATTTTAATCTGCCTCAAATAGTTGAAATGGGTTATGGTTAAATTATTTTTGACAAAACAAAAGTATACCCATTCATAAGACACGGCACATATACGTATTCAAGTTCCAAGGAGACAAAAACAAAGGAATTGATATTCAAGAGAAGATCAGAGAGTAGAGGAATTAACTTTATCTAAACTATCAAAGTTGCTTTTAATTGTACTATCGTTATTCCAGCTCACGCACCTGCCACCCATTGATTAAAGGCCAAGAGCTCTGTCGTCGCTGTTCTGTGTCATTGTAATGGTTAATTTATACACCGTCATACGAGGAAGTATAGACCACTGCATCAGACATAAGCCTGGAGAAAAGTGTTAGTTAATAGTTTAACTGCCGCTTTAATCAATTCTTGAGTTTCACTAAACCTTTTCCTCTCCTCCCATCTTTTCACAGTGATAAAGGGATGATGCACGAAAGGGAAGAGCTCAGCAGGATGTTTTGTGTGTGTGTGTGTGTGTGTGTGTGTGTGTGTGTGTGTGTGTGTGTGTGTGTGTGTTTGCACATCATTGAAGGTAATAGGAAATACACACATTACACGTGTGATGAGTCTACTGTATATAATTTGATGTAATTGGGACTTTCTAAAGCCCCATCAAAGCACTACGAATGCATTTGCCTCTAAAATAAAAGATGACTTTCTGCCAAGACGTTAATCCTTTAGAAATTACAATTCACCTGCTTAAAATCACACAGTAATGTGATCCATTTGATGACTGAAACTGTGCAAGGGACTGTGCTTCATATGGTTATGCACACTGTATGTCATCATGTTAATAATCTCTTGTTTTGGTATACAATCAGTGTAGACTTTATTGATTCTCACATGCTTTTGACTGTAACGTTAAACCGAGATGCGAATTTCAGGTTCTCTGTGAACCGTGTTGCAGTCACTGAAAGCCTCTGGATAGCTTCACTGTACCTGCCTGGGTCCAAGGGTCTCGCTGAGACCTCGTACACACAAACAAGCTCGGCTCCAACTCTCTCCCTCGGCCTTTCTGTCCCTTTCTCCCTCAGACTCTCCTTCTCTCTATCATACATATACCCACACCCTAGTATATATACATACACACAGCACATAAACAGCAGTGTGTATGGCAGTTCTATTGGGGCTCTTCACATTGTCCAGACCGCCTGGTGTCAGCCAGTGAAATGAATGACTGTTTATATTAGAAGGCTGGTTTAATGAATTAGACCCATGGCTCGTCTGTGTCAGCGCCAGGCACATACAGACCAGACCCTCTCCATTTTCCCTCACCCAGCCCTCAGACACGGGGAGGGGGGGGGGGGGGGGGGGGGACGACACCCTGATTGCGTCCTCCGGGACGGGCGAGCCAAGACGCCCGACGCCCCTCAGAGGGCTCTCGCCTAATTTGCCAAGGGGCATCTGGCTGCTGCTGTACATGCACCCCTCCCCCTCGCTAGCCCCCCAAGTATATGGATACTCTAAAAGCATATGGCCGACCTACACGCTCACAACACGTCGCATTTCAGCATGTGACACATCGTCCTGCGACAAAGTATGAATCAGGCTTCAGGAAAGCCATTTGCCTATAGAGCGTCGCAGTCCCAACCCCTTTCAGAACGAAATGAATCCCAATGCATTTTGCCCATAGGCTTTTCTTAAAGTATTTATTTAAAGACGGTTACGCCGTGGACAAAGCCAACTCGGATCGTGACAAATCATGACAATGAACACAATGTTTTGGGCCGATCAAATCGTTTATAAGAAGAAAAACAAAACAAATAGTCTTGTCTCCTGCCTTTATTTTCTTCTTTCTAATGATTTGATCGGCCCAAAATATTGTGTTCATTGTCATGATTTGTCACGATCCGAGTTGGCTTCGTCCGCGGCGTAACCGTCTTTAAATAAATACTTTAAGAAAAGCCTAAGGGCAAAATGCATTGGGATTCATTTCCTGGGCCACTCGTCGTTCTGAAAGGGGGTGGGACTGCGACGCTCTATAGTGTGTGTGTGTGTGTGTGTGTGTGTGTGTGTGTGTGTGTGTGTGTGTGTGTGTGTGTGTGTGTGTGTGTGTGCATGCGTGCGTGTACGTGTGTCTGTGCACAGTCTCTTGCACAATGATATCCAAAAGAGACATGTTTCAGCCATGGCCGTTGCCCGAGGTGATCAAAACTCATAATAACAATAATTGAATAAATAGATCAACATTATGGTCAATGAGGAATTGCTCTGGCAAACAAAATGGTATAGTCTCGCTGGGATTCCCCCGACATTGCTGGGAGGGAGATGACTGATAACATGGCAGGTGGCTGCTGCATGGCCTGCCTCACCACTAACTACGCAGTGGAGATCACCATTTTCAGCTTTATGTCTTCGCTACTGGGCGGGGGCCCCGCCGCCAATAAAATGAATGACGTCTCGGAGGTACCAGGACTCAAGGGGACAATGATTTACAATTCTATCCCCAACTCGGACGCCACCGAGTCGACTGAAGGTGACTATGCGGCGCTCTGCACGGCGACTCGCTTACCAATTGCTGTGAGAGGGGCCTGATGTAACTATATAGGCTAATAATTACAGAATAATCACATACTTAAAAGTCCAGTTTAATAAAATACCCCATAATACACGATCAGATACTATGATTATACTTGGAGGAAGATTCTTCTTTTCTTTTTTTTTGTGTACATGAAGTGTTAAATATTATGTTTTAATGTGGCCACACCCACTAGTTAATTAAGTATACCTCATGGTTTTCACCGTAGCACGACCCATCTGAACTTAAGCCTCGACCACAGCTGTTGTTGTGGTATAATGAGGGAGGGGTTAGGGGAGGGGTTAGGGTAATGATGTTACTAAAGTGGTTGTATTTCAAATGGGCCATTTGACTCGAAGGCCTTCAGCTTTCAGGAAGAAACCAAAAATACACAGGGAAGACATATTTGAATATTATAACCACACCTGAGGGTCTAGACTCTAGACCCTCAGGAGTTAACATTACTCTAGACTCTAGAGTAATGTTAACTCCATAGACACATGAAAAACATCACGACACTTGGAAATCAATGAGATGTTTTCTAAATGATATAAGACAGTAACACAATAAAAAAGGGACCTGGATATTGGATATGGGGTACTGGCCCAAGAGAAGCTGCAATAAGAGTTTTGCCACCCAGTCATACATACAGGGCTCTATAATCAGGGTAAAAACCTCTGTTTCTACCATGGCTGCACTCTCTCTCTGCTCCATGGTGTAGGAGTAGGTTGGTATGGTGTGTCACTAAGTCTAAAGAGAGTGAGAGAGAGAGGTGGCTGCTGCCACCTCACATCATCATCAGCAGAACGAGAAGAAGGGCCTCAGGACAGACAAGACCTAACAGATGGAGGGAGAGATAACGGAGGGGAGGAGAAGAAAAAGAGAGGGAACGCAGGGCGCAGAGGGACAGGGCGCCAAATCAAGCGAGTTAGTGTATCTCAAACAGTGACTCCCGAGAATGGACAGAATCACTTGACGAGTGACAGTGGGAGAAGGCGGACGGACGGGATATCGTATATATGTCAAGTACAATAAGATGTCACCAACAAGAAACGCATACACTGTTCTAACGCAGTATGACATTATGAAAATGGGTGCCTCTTCTCCACCGCTTTCATGAACTACCAATCATTTCTCCGACTCGTCCGTCACAATGGCATCCTTCATTTTCCTTTGTCTTGTCTCTCGCCTATCCCTCTGTTCCTCCCCTCTAATTTACCAAGCTTCCTGCCGAGCACAGGAGCCTCTCAAATCACTTTTGTCTGTCTACTGTATGTATGGGAGTTGGGAGTGTGTGTGCGTGCGTACGTGCGCGTGCGGGCGTGTGTGTCGGGGCTCTGCAGCGGTCGGTGGGGGTTGAGATTGCTGTAATCATGCAAGTGTGTACCTGTTCATTAAGCACGCAGTGGGAACCCTGCTTACAGCGTTTAGCAGCCAATTAAAGCAGCACAAGCCATTAACACTGAGCAGCTCACCCCTTTAGGGTGGAAGGAGAGATAGAGGCGAAACCGTAAATGGGGAGGGGGTGGGGGGTGTCAGAAGGGTGGGGGTTGGGGGTGGAGGTAACCAATACAGTAATGCACTGTTTCAGCCTTTTGCCAAGCTACTTTCACTTTGCTCTCTCAGTCAGTCAGTGACACACTCGGACTGACTTATTGAGTTACTGAAAATGGGGCATGGGGAAATTAGAGCTCCAGATTTTTGTGGCCTGATGTCGATCCTGATTTTGGAGAGTCCTAGACGATATTTTGTCAAAATATTTTGTGGAAAAAGTGCAACAATTTCGAAAACAATTTGAAAAACTTGTATTTCAGAACATTTAACTTGAAAGCAAACAAATAAGTATAAAGCCCTATTAAAACATATTATATACATTTACTGAAAAGAAAATTTTCACCTATAATGGCATACACAAAATTCACCAGGTTGAATGTGTAAAAAGAAAATCGGCTACATAAATGCCAGTACCGCTGTCGTCAAAAGAGCCAAATAATGTCTGATATATCAGCTAAAATCATAATGGTCGCAGTCAGTGAAAGTTAGCGACTGTTTCACAGACTGATTCTGTGAGTGAGAAAGCAAGCAAATAATAGGAAAAAATGAGGGATAATTTAGACAGTTTAGGGGATAATGGGTGAGAATGAGAGTTAAACCGCAGTACACAGTGAATAGGAGTGATTATAGTACAATATATCTCAGTGTGGTGTCTGATTGCACAGGTATCTCAACAGGGGGCAGGGGGGTTGTCAGGCTGATAGGAAATGGAAAGGGGCAGAAAAGTACAAAACTCATCCATGAGAGTGTAATTACCTTGGTGCATTGGCTTCCCAACTTCTCTCCGGCTTGCACAATAGAACTTGATTTGATAGTCAGATGAGCGACCTCTCGGGTGTGTGATGTCATTCCACAGGATCATAGTAGCGTACTGATCTAGAGTTCAAAAAGACATCACTTTGAATGGACTGAAATGGCTTTAACGTGAGGTTACAGTTTAACATTAGTTATTCAGAGACCATCTTTCCACGTGTACAAGGAGGCCCTTCACTCAGGGCTTCAGTATTCCATGTAGTGCCATCTTTTTTTGCCATCCTGCTGGGTGCCATCTTTAATACAGCTCAGATAATCTCTATGGTATAATTGGTCAGTGGCACTCTACACAAAGAGCCAGAAACAAGCAGCGCCATTGTCAGCCTGGCTTTTGTTGTTAGTTAAAAGATGGACAAATAAGATGCAATTTAGAGACATTTAAGAGGTGGTCTTTTTTTCCCTCTCTATCACAGTGAAATTGCCTCTGGGCAAAGGCTGTAATTAAAGCAGATGAGGCACTTGCTTCTAGGAGGCTAAAATCAAACCAGGAGGCTCTAATAGCTCTTGTGTTGCTCCTGCCTCTGAGACGCATGCCGTTTTAACTGCACCCACAAGATCCCGCTGAGCTCCAACTTATGGGTAATTAGTTTTTAAAGTTTATCACTGCTGTCTGCTATGATAAATACCCTCGGATGGATTGTTGATTACAGTTTAGAGGGCGGCATCGGTGGGCCCGGAGTAATTTTCACAGTAAACATATTCACTTAGTAGTTTTCCTTTGGAGTCCAATAAAACATGCGGTGATGAGCTACTTGGGACCGTTTCCTCACAGAAAATGTCACTGACGGACCAGCCTGTCCATGGAACAAGTGGTGTTGCATGGTTCCCATCACTTTCAAAAGGAGAAGACACCAGAGCCAGACCGATGCCTGATTTTTGGGTCAGATTCCAAGTTTGGAGAGTCCTAGAGCCCACCTATAGCCCAGTGTCTATGGCCATGGTTTTGACCAATATGTTGTCAAAGAGTGCAATATAAATTCTAATCAATTAAAAAAAAAAAAATACATATAAATCTGAGGCATATAGCTTGGTCCAGGGCGTATACCCGACCGCCCCCAGGGTGGCTTCTAGGCCCACGGCTAAAGGCACAGAGTGACGTGACCAACAACAACCTCCAGATGTTAGCCTGCATTAGCGCTTGACAGCCTGTCGTGTCACCGCCTCGACTACCACACAGTCCCATCACCTCCCATCTGCTCCCCAACACCTCCCGGGAGAGAGGGGGGGGGGGGTTAACATAGTGATTTGTCCTACATTTCCAACCATAAGCGAGGGATGTTCTACCAAATAACGATATACAAGTATAAAGGGCACTCTTGGACCAAAATGTGCCATACAGTATGTCCAACTAGAAGTATGATGTTCTATCATACACTGTAGATTTCATTTATGTCACCAACCAGACCTAGAGGGTCAACAGATTTTGAAGAAATCTTGGCAATTAAAAGGACAATATATTCTAACACATTATGTTACAGACATGCAGGGCACATGAAAAAAACATGAGCCATGTGCCTAGGCCCTATATCACTATTGCTGACTTTACAGATGAAAGCTAGACATTTGGCCCCATCTACTGGATAATGGATGGAACTCCATGTTCACGAATAAAGAGATTGAAAGGTTTTCAGATTATACTTCCATTGTCATTTCAAATAGTATCATTATTTCTGGTTATCTACATAAAAAATATTAATTATTTGTCTGACCATTTTGGGTATATGAAAGCCTTTTGTCTTTTTAGCCTAATTTGTTTTTTAAGACATTAAAAAATCAATTGAAAAATCATGGTCCCCTCATGCATCAGAAGGGCATTATAATGCATGAGGGTGCCCACTACTGATGCACCCCACTACTCCTTTTCATAAACAATAGACAGAGGAGGAAGGATGCAACAATGTTTTCATCTTAGGCTCTTCTTGGAACTAAGTGTAGTGGTCAAAATATGAATTAATAAAATAAATTTCTCTTCAAAAGCGTATTTTGGTAATGTCAAGAAATGTAAAAGTAGAGAGACAATAGTGTGTTTTTAATGGCAGTTATGGCACCCTTGTCTTTTTAAACCTGTGATCATGCTGAAAAGTTGAATAAACAAGGCTATTTTTCATTATTCGTCAGTCGTCACCAACAAAGTATATGTCTTAAAGGCAGGGCAACAAATAAGAAACTAGGGATGACAACTTCTGATATGAATACATGTCTAAAGAACATCAGTTTCTTTTTTCAAATAAATATATTGGTGGTGGAAGCTGCCATCATGTACTGTAGCCTACACTGTATTGCCAGTAGGCCTACTTAATATTATTGGCCTAATAAAGGAACATTCATGTACTGTAAGTCATTCAAAAGAACATATATTTGCAATGCCTTCACATAATTAATCAACTAGGAAGTTTCATGGTGATCACAAGTTCTTACATTTTTCCCATCATATTCACCCATCATGTAGGGCAGGCTCTAGTGAGTCTAGCCTATAGGTGAAAATAACAAAATGTGTGATAAATATGAATAAGTTGCTCCTGTTGAAGAGTTATCATATATTAATTTACTTATATTGACCCTATAATAATAACAATAACAATAATATAGGTATGGTTTTGCCTACTCAATTTGTAATGAAAATGTAAAACTTGTCTGGCTCATGGACTACACCACATTTGTAATGTTTAGACTACATTATTTTTATATTCAGCCTTTAAAAAATATCTGTTGCCCTTGCCTTTAAGTGTTAACAGCAGTACAGTAGCACATGACACAACGTGGCTAAACTATACTTTACCATTCCGGTCAGTAGACATCCACAATCCACATCATATGCCTGTGCCCAAAAATGTATGGGAACCCTCAAAAATGCAAAAGTGGTGGAAGATGCAGGAGAAAATCCAAACATGTTTTGAAGCACACAAGTGCAAACAAACATTGAACAGAAAAAACAAGAGGTCAAAAAAAGCCCAGAAGATCGAAAAAATAAAACAGTTAGGCTAATTCGTATGTCAGCTACAGGCCTACAGCAGAAAAAACAAATGAGGAACACTAGAGTGACATTTTAAGGCATCAGTTGTAGCCAGGCTACCTGTAATGCATACTCTCAGGAACTCAGCACAAACTGAATGGCAAACAGGGTAGCTACAAATCAAAGCAATCACATTGAAACAAAACTCAGGTGGTAACAAGGGTGTGATAAGTAGCCTAATAAGGACACTAGGCAAACAAAACACAAAAGCAAGGGCAAAACAATGGGGTACCTATTGTGTTTGTGAATCAGTGGACCATGACACAGGTTAACACAACTCTTCTTTACTTTCAAACTCAGAGTAAATAATATAACAACAACCGGAGAAGCAGCAACATCACATCATCATCATGTTGTCTCAGACTGAAGTACTAGATCACAGAACAACTAGAACTAGAACTAGAACACAGGAATATGCAATGAGCGCAGCACCATCAAACAGCTGTCAGTCAGACATAACAGTACCACAAACCGAAACCATCAGTTTTTGTATTTTGAAATGTACCCATTCTACATACTGTGAAATTAAATTAAAAAAAATCAATCAATCAATCAAATAAACATAATTGGTTACACCTGACATTCAGCAGGATTATTCAGAAGTGTGTTTATTGTTGGATTAGCATTTTTCAGCAACTGGGAGAGAGAAGAAAACATTTATTTGTGGACTGGGGAGTGAATTTTGTCTGTCTAACATTAGGAAGCAGAATATCCACCTTGAACCAGCATGACACAGGTAATTATGCTACTATGCAGCAATGACAAGCTTTGCCTTAAATTATTTCTAGAGTTCCATTCCAAGCATTTCAGGCTTCCCATTGAATTAATGCAGAATGAATCCACTGACATAAAGTAGGCCTGGTATAAGATGTAGTTTTGACTTCTAGGTTGGGCATTTAAGTAGGCTAAATTGGTAACAATAAACTAGTTAGACCATCTCTTACACATAGAATAGAATAGTCTTTTCTCTTTGTGATATATTGTTGTTCCATGTTACAATTTATTTAAAGAATTTGATACATTAAGCTTGTATTCAACTCTGACATTTATTGTGATTCTGTATTTTAAAGATAATGGTGTAACGTGGAGTAATTGGAATACAACTCAAAGCAATACAGTGCTTACAGGTGAATTCAGGAATACAACTGATGAGTGATCTAATAAATAATGAATTCAACACAATATTTCAAAACATTTCTGGCACTCTTCCTCTGTAAGGTCGATGGAACAGCAATGAGATAAAAGCTCATCCAAGGACATAATTGGAAGTCTTCATTCCACAAATTGTAGTATAGTGAAAGGAACTTCATCAAGTTTGTGCATACAAAGATTTGAAATCTTATATTGTTGTTATATTGTACCCTTGTGTTTACATTTATATATCGTTGCTGTCGGGAGGAAACCACCTAACTCCATTTTTTATTTGATTAGATTTTTTTTGTAATATATATATATATAATATGAATCAGTGCCATTGAACACCCTTCACGTCTGTATGTCGTTTTGAAAATATTGAACCAATGGAAAGTAGTAAAAAAACGCTTTAATATCTGAATTAAAAAACATTGCATGGATGCACCAGGGATGTATCCTCATGTATAGGCCTATCCCAAGGTCATCAGGGTTTCGGGTCTCGCAACACCCCTCACTCAGATGACCCTTATACGTCCCAGTAGCTAGATGAGAAAAAGAGGTTGCGCATCAGCAATGGCTTTCAGTGGAGTGCCAAACCCAAATCAAGTATACATAAAAAAATAGGAATTAAAAAATCCCAAAAGGTAGCACATCCAAAAATTAAACAAGCGGGGGACAAGGTACTCACATTTCACCAAAAAGGAACGCTGACGCGTTTCGGCTATGCAGCCTTCATCAGAGCATGACGTCCCAGTAGCTACCCACCATCAGTCCCATTAGGGAAAGACAGGGCCACACAGTCCACCACTCCCGAACTACTCTGCCGGGACTGGGAGGTCTGGCACGTGGAAGGACTAGGCTCTGTGGGTTGACTCCTGTCCGGGCCCCTCCTTCGTGACTTTGTATCTATAAAATATGAATTTAGGTACATTTTTGATTTTAAGCAGTGTACAGTATCAACTGCTGTTCTCATTCAGCCCAGTTATTTCAAGTTCATGTCACTTCAGTGGATCACCGTATGGAGCGCCTGTGAGTAGTACCATTAATATGTCAGACTTTGGACAAATAACGGAGGTTGAATGATGAAGATTAATATTGGGGGAAGCGGGCATATTCTTGGCATCTGATGGCATAGATATGCAAGCTCGTGAATATCAGATGTACATTCATATCGTTATATGGTTTGAAGGGTGTACCGTACTGTGTCAGTGTGTGTGCGCGTGTGTGTGCGCGTGCCTGTGTGTGTGTCTGTCTGTGTGAGCATAAGTACACATACAGTGGACTCTTACTTTAACAGTATTTCTACAATCTGGTTGGTACTTTTACTTGGTAAAACATGTGAGTACATTTTCCGCCACTGTATAGGAGCATGAGGCATCTTTCATGATACAGAATGTGGGGGAGCAGTAATTGCTCAGACACTTTGGCCCATAGACCTGAGCCAGGGGGTGCACTGGAGACCTTCGGTTTCCCAGATGGCCTCTTTACCCATACCCTCTTCACCATTTTGATCATTCCACATTGGTCACAGTGTCGATTCTATTCAACCCTATACTGTAGTTAAGTTGTTTCTCAAACCTTTTAATGTTTAAAGTCCATAGACTTGGCTGTGGGTGTGGCTCCAATGTGCATCTGAGACTTCATGTCGCCAGCCACTGATGGTGTCATCTATATGGACTATCTGCTGTCGGGAGGAAACTCCAAAATGTTCATTTTTCAGGAAATTAAGACTTCATTTTGAAAACAAAGCAATACTGCCTCATCAAAGTTGGTGTGACTTTATATACTGTCAATGACCTCCATGAGAGGGGAGGGGGAGAGGTGGTCGAGGTACACAAGGTTTTAGCAGACATTTTGAGGGTCCAATGGAGTTAAGTTAGCTGTTTTAGAGTTGCAAAGCAACAGAGAAAGGATGTGACAATAGGATGTGGTCAGTAAAAGATACATTTTATTTAGTCTGGGATACATAGCTTTGTTACGTCTAATTATTTGTCAGATAGAAAACACACTAGCTTTTCAAAATAAAAGCAAGGTCCATCTAATTAATGATATTCCTTTATAGCTTTAAAACACTTCAATAAATACTTCTTTCCCTTCTATTTCATCAAATCATACAGTAACAGTAAGAACAATCAAAGTTTGAAAAAAGTTCAGCGGTGTAGACACAGGCCAGTACAGACACACAGCCTAATTTATACTCCACCAGTTTATGCTCCACGAAAGTTACTGATTTCTGGGGTGGTAGTATTGTTTTCGTCACACAACAAAATAACCATGAAAGGATCTAGGTTCAAACAGTATGTAAAACACCTTCATGGCAGAGGCAAAAACACACATTCCTAAAATATTTGAATGTTTTTAAGAACTATTTCTGCCCTGGTTGAAGGGTACAGAGACAACTACTGTGTAGGTTAAGACACAAGGTTTAAAATGAATTAGCATGTATCTGTGCACCACTCCAATCTGTGAATATCTTTGTATGAGAGCAGAACAAGTGCCACAATTTTATTTAAGGTCCTGTATGTATGTTCTATAGTGAAGTGGTTTTCAACTACTGGGCAAGTCAAAATCTCAATACACCTGTATTCATAGTGAAACCACCAAATACAAGCAGCTTCTGTCTTGCTTGTACATCTGCAGTTTTGTAGAAAATTAAGGAAAACAATATAAAAAAGTTTTGCCTGTAATGACCCAAAATAGGGATGGCAGTGTCGAAAAAGAAAATGAGAATTTGCCTCTGTATTGAGAAATGAGTGCACACACTACAGATATAGTAAAATAATTCATATTATTTTGTATAGTTGTATACTGTATATTGAAATAATGTGTGGTTGTCACATATTCCCAGGCACACTTGGACTTGTCTCACGGCATACCGTTTGGGAAATAGTGGACTGGACATGGGCCCACATTACAGCTGTGCTGGGTTACCACAGTAGTAAAGCACTGCAGTGATGGAACAGACAACAGAGTGCCTTCTCCAGACGTTAACATGGGGTATTACTAAGTTATGTAAATCAAGAGCCATTATGTGGTCATACAGGACAAATCAGCCGAGGACGTGTCAATGGTATGAGGAGACTAGGACTTAAAAGGTGTCATACCTAATGCGTGGAATTTAGCCACTTTTCTTAAACCCTCTTTACTTACATAATAATATAATACTTTAATAGATGACTAGACTCAGCTCTGTATCTGTGTCTTAAAAATAGCCGATCTACAAGCTCAGATTCGCTATTTTTAGTTAATATTCCCCGCGGAATAGGGACGCGACTGTAGGGTTCAACTGGTTTAGTTACATTTAAGATAATCGATTTAGTTTGGACAGGTTTCTTAGTGGCTCAGGTGATGTGTGTGCTACACAGTAAAATCCTGTTCATTTATTTATTTTGTAACCAAAATGACCCCAGAGGTTTTTAATTGTGTAGCATGCACTCACCTGGATGAGTCTTTGCAAAGGTGCTGGAGACATGAAAGCTTCCACACAAAATTAAGTAATTTCCGCACACACAGTTGAGTTCTATGCAGACTCTCTTATCGTGCCACTGTGCCAGTTTAATCACTCTCAAGCTGGTGTTTCGATCTATTTTGAGCATGTAAGGGTAAGCCATTCTGTTGTTTTCGTAATTGTCCTTTCTCTGCAGAGCAGAAGAGACAAACTCAGTGACCCCCAGTTCACCAAGTTCAATGTGCAACATGTCGAATCAATCCAGTGCCAGGAATAACTTTAATTAAACCCTAGACTTAGGGTAACTGCCCGCTCCTGTTTTCACTCTACACTAAATATCTTTAAGCTCACAACACGCTGTGTTGCAATCATATTTCTATTTCCGGCGAATGTTTCAAGTGATCTAGCCTAATGTGGGGCCCTGGGCAGGCCTAATGATAGACATTTGAGCTCGTGTCTACAACCCAGCCTTTAGTTTTTCCACACAGGTAGACTCCCTGACCCTGACCCCTCCTCTCTGCAGGTAAAACCCCAACGCCCTCTGACCTCCGGGGGCCACGTGTCCCGGTTCAGTGGTCAAGTAAACCCCGGAACACAGAAAGACAATACTGTGGTTAGTTTTACTGGGTACTTGGACATCAATAATGCAGAGACCCTCTCCCACATCATGTAAATGGATCTTTCAAGCCAGAGTATGGTGGTTTTCAAATACGTCTCCAGTGCGTTGCAAATACGGTTCGAGAAGTTATACCGACCAGTTTGGTATATTTGCAAGGTAATATGGCTAATTGTTTGGCGATGAGAGTGTGCCCTATCAGAGGGAGCTGGTTTGGGCGCACATCAGGTCACAGCGTCATTTACACACACCTGAGGCCTCCAGTGAGTTAGCTCTGTATTAATAGACCCAAGCAGCATGGCGCCGTCACCATGTCCGTCTCTGGAAGCCAATTATGAAGCCCTGCAGGTGCCCCCTGATACACACACTCCATCCCCATGTCAATCCCATTCTTTAATCCTCCCTCCATTCTTTTCACCCTCTCTCTCTCTCTCTCTCTCTCTCACACACACACACACACACACACACACACACACACACACACGAAGAGGATGGAGAGGAGGCGGCCAGGGGCCACAGAGAGAAACATGAGAGGACAGAGAGGAGGAAAAGACAGGAGAAAGCAAAACACGAGGGAACAATGACTTTGACAGATCAGGTGTGACAGAAGTCACTGCTGGAAAAAAACAAACAAAAAGGAGAACCAATGCAAACCCAAAGGAATGTTGTTGACAGGCATCACATAATAAGGTGAACAATATGGGATGTGACGAGATCTCACACACACACACACACACACACACACACACACACACACACAGTAGTACAGTACAAATTATTATACAAATTAAGGTATCGGGTAGTACATAGTAGAGTACAGTACATAGTACACCTCAGTGTTGCTGTGTTTGGCTTGTTCACTGAGAATGGCATTTGTGGCAATTTGTACTCGGGTTGCGTGAGATGCAATTAAGTGAGTGGATTCAGCTTGACAGATAGGTGTGTAAAGTATGCTATCATCTAGTAGTCGATACGTTGTGAGCTTCTAGATCTGCTATGTTAGACGTGGGACACCACCACGAAACAAAGTATAAAACAGGCCTCGGTGATACCAATATGAGTACACCTTTTCATCCGTCATCATGCTGCCTCCCAGCCTCTCTCAAACGAACCCCCGAAGCAGAATACATTCATTATAATCTCTGCTGGCAATTCTAGGTTGTGGTCACTCACAGTGATCGTTCATGATGCCACTTTGTTCCAGTGCTTCAAATGCTCTGTAATGCTCTGACCATCGTAGTTGGAGATATATTATATAAATATGTATATATATATTAATAAAATATTTTTTGAGTTATATTTTGAGTATTCCTCAATTTCAGAGATGGGACAACAACAGGAGAACTTTGTCGACTGCACCAACTCAGGGTATTTCAAATGTACATTCTTTTTTTTTTCTCAGACAATATTTAAGGTATTTCTTCTCAGGTAGCCAAGTTTAGTAGTTCAGGATCTCTCTCGCTGTGTGTTGTTTAAAAGCAGCATTAAAAGATACAAGAATAAGCAGGGGTATGATAGCCGACTTAAAGAGTAGGCTACTAGCATCACTTGTGTTTTCATCTCTCGTCAAGAAGCACACATGTACAATTACAACGGTATCAAAGGCCAACACCACCATTGACAGGTAAGCACAATCATCAAAATGAAAGAGTTAGTAGCACCAGGACACCATGTTTGTAGTTCTTTGTCTAGCTACAAGCTAATCACAAGTGTCACTGAGTTTTGCACGCTGTCACAGCAAATCCCTTCAGTCGGTACACATTCTGTAAAGCAGCCCCATAAGAGTCCCCTCGCAGCCTAGCAATATTGGCGTCATCGCTAAATCTAAAATAGTACACTGGTCAAAATCATTATAATTCTAGTAGAATGCTAGAATTATAAAACACTGAAAGAACACTGAGCAATGTGAACATCCCCCGTCCACATGTGTAATCACCATATCTCTGCTGTCGGGACTAACCACCCAACTCCAAAATGTAGAGTAGTATATATTTGAAAACAAAGCAATACAGCCTCATCAAAGTTGGTGTTGTGACTTTATATCGTCAATTACTTCCATGAGACGGAGCGAAGTGGTGGAGTTAGTTGCTTTAGTAGACAGTTCTTTAGCAGAAAGTTATTTAGCAGAGGGTCCAATGGGTTAAGAGGTTTTGTTCTATTCACTTTTGACTACTTTTCATTGGTTCAATATATTCGAACAAAGGCTGTTCAATAGCACTGATTTATGCCACACAAAAAAAATCTAAAACCTCAACAATGGAGTTAGGTGGTTTCCTCCCGACAGCAACTACTGTATATTATGTTGATCCCCATGGCTCCTAGCTACTGTACAGTGCAGTACACAGTAAAATCCTTAGTGTTAGTGTAACTGTAGTTTTCAAATGTATCCCAATGTACAAATGCATGGACCCTCATGGGTCCATTTGATTCAATTTGTACACTCTTTTAATTTGTTAAATAAATGAACCATTTTCAAACTGGTCAAGCTATTTTGGGCATGTGCAAAAATTATGTTTCCCCCCCCTTCCCCAATAAACATTTTCAGAAATTTGTAAAAATAGTAGTTTTTTGAGGATTTGACTGTGTAGTAAAATCCTATGTAAGTAGTACCACCACCACAGCAGTAACACATCAACAACCTCTCCAGTTACCACCTCTCTTCTCCTGTCCTTCAGTATCCATTCGCGGGTCTGGACCAGGTCAAAGGTCATCGGTGGTTGAGATAACAAGGGTAAGTGGTGTCTGCTAATTGCATTGGGTATTTGAAACAATACTGTAATTGGGTCAAAATGAGCTAAAAAAAAACAGGGCTTGTGCTACTGCATGTGTGTGTGTGTGTGTGTGTGTGTGTGTGTGTGTGTGTGTGTGTACAGTATGTGCGTGCATACGTGCGTGCGTGCGTTCACGCACGCTGTTTTGCTGTGCACTTCTTTCATCAAAGAAAGAATTACTGTAATATTAAAAGAAATTACTTCATTTGAAAAGGAGAAGTATAATGTAGCTTATTAATATTGCAGTATATCGATCTCAAATCTAGCCCATATTAAGCTACCGTGTCTGTTTCGGTTAGAAGTCTGTACGTAGAGTATCCGTGCTTACTTTCCACCCCTGTAGTCTGTGCGTGCGTGCGTGCGTGCGTGTGTGTACAGAGGTGAAAATGGTACTGCTGTAGGGTACTACTTTTAACTGTGTGTTAGCGCCATTGCGAGGAATTTTGGGCCCCATGAAGAGATATTATACCGGGCCCCGTCATAGCATAGCACATACTGTACTGACGCTGACACTAATACTGTGGGCTCCTCATGCGGCCTCAGGCATCATGAATCGTTGTTAATTATGACAAAACTATGTACAGTACTGCAAATGGAAAGAGAAAAGCAGTGCTTTACAATAAAATATAACGTGAGATCTCGAGCACAGATGCACACATATACTGTTAGGACACACTCATAAACACATACACACCAGTCCTCTGCCAGTGTAATGAAAGGGCAGAGGAACACCAACATGGCCGCAAATGTCAGTTTCTCGTCAGGCTGGCTGTCACACGTAGATCTGGGGTTCCTGTTTTTCTCCTCACAAGTTCAGGAGTTAAAATGTTAAATCTGTATAATGTTTCCTGAAAGAGACATTGAAAGTTCAAATGTCATTAGTTTGTTTAGTTTAGGTTTTTTTTTGTCCATCACAGAAAAAGAACATTCAAAGTAGAGCGTGTTGGCAGGATTGACCTTTCACTGGTCAACACCTGGTAACTCAAAGCGTGTGAAAGATTCACAGCTCTAGTCAAGGCTACTCAACGCTAGTCTTGCGCAGCCAGAGATCTCTGCCTACCGAACTGATACATCTGGTGATATCTAAATTCAATGTAAGGACAATGTGAGAATGTGAGGAAACAATGCAGAGATTAAAAAAAAATAAGTGCATTGCAGAGACCAATGCAAAGACAATTGAGGTGGTCCTTCGGGTTGGTCTCAGGATTTGCTTTCTAAACCGCCTACTGATTTCAAAACAGGTTTGCTGCTGCATGTTTCTTCTGCTGTTTTGGCCACTACATTGAATTAACACATTATGTGCCCTGTCATTCTTTCAATTATTTATAGGCACAGACGTCCTGGGCACTACATGCGGTAGTTCCTAGGACGTCTGTGGACGTCCTGGGCATATAGGTATTGTGTTAAGATTTCCCCAGATGTATCGTTAGGCTTAGATACAGTGCGTGCGTCAGCGTCAGATGCGCCCGTTGCCGTGCGTGCTGCCCCTGCGACCGGGCGGGTGGCAGGTGTAGTGCAGCTCAGCGGCAGAGGAGGTGGTGGTCGACGAGGAAGAGGAGGTGAACCCGCAGGCCTCGCATGCCAGAGCCAGCTGCCTGAGAGCGTCCAGAGAATCCATCTTAGCTCCTCGCAGCAAATCACACTGACCCTGCAGCAGATAGAGGGAAGACGGGTATGGGTGTGTGCGTGTGCGTGTGTATGTGTGTGTGTGTGTGTGTGTTACTGCATTCTCTGTGTACCTTCAGCACAGTGATATTCCAGGTGAAGCTCTCCAGGGCTTTACACTGCTTGCGTCCTTTCAGGCCCTCCTTCTCCCCGAGACGAGGCAGCTCCTCATGGAAGTCCATGCCTGATGACCACAAATCCACTCCACAGTTAGCAAGAGACCTGTACTAATGATGAGGTCTAGGGGACTACAGCATGGGTCACCATGGGTTCACTGCAGTGTTGTTTTCGTCGACTAAAACTAAGATGAAAAATGTTCGATTTTTACTGACAGAAACAAATGGAAACGAAATGAAAACTAAGCTACGATGACTAAAACTAAGACTAAATATACTGACAATTTCGTCGACAAATAAAAACTAGACTAAAATGTTAGGAAGGGACTAGTGGACAAGCTCGTAGATCGTAAAAACACTCATTACGACGGCATCAAGACCCGCCAAAATAAATTTTAGTCGACTGTAAATCAACTGTAGATTTAGTCGACTAAAATCTTATGACATTGTCGACTAAAACTAGACTAACACTAAGACATTCCAGGTGACTAAAATGTGACTAAAACTAAATGACGTTTCAGTCCAAAGACTATGACTAAATTAAAATAGAAAATTTCTGCCAAAAACAACACTGGTTCACTACATATGGGTCATCATCCGGGGAGCATGAATGGGCTCTTCAAGGTACATGGCTGCTCTCTTGTGCGCAAGTGGATCATTTTAGTCTAAGGGTGGCACTATAGGAAAGACCACTGATATCAGTAGAATCCTCCCTCCACGGAGCATGAAAGTGCACAGCAAAACAGCTCCAGATAATTGTGACTTTGGGGACTAGATTATGGGGGGGGACTGATGAAGTTTTTGGTTTACATAGAAGTCAGTCAATTGTGTTTGTGAGGAGGGGGGCTTGGGGAGGCTAAGCATCCACGGGGGGGGGGGGATCCCTGATTGCAATGCAGCTGGTCATATTTGAGTTAGCAGGGATAAAGTGTCTACAGAGTGCGTTTTTATATGACTAAATGTAACTTGAATTCAGTGAAATGTTTGGATTTTGTGCATTGTGCCTAAATGGGGAGAATCTAAACTTTTTTCACCGAACCTCAATGCATGCATGCATGCATCCATCCATCCATCCATCCATCCATCCATCCATCCCCTCCCCTCTTCTCTCACCTTCTTTCTGCACTTGTGCAATTCTCTCCTGAACAGCATCCGCACTCTCTATCAGCTGCTTCTGGGCTGCGATCATCTGCAGTGACAGACAGAATGACAGACATTGTACAGGAGTAGATCATCTGCAGTGACAGACAGAATGACAGACATTGTACAGTAGAGCATCTGCAGTGACAGACAGAATGACAGACATTGTACAGTAGAGCATCCACAGTGACAGACAGAATGACAGACATTGTACAGTAGATCATCCACAGTGACAGACAGAATGACAGACATTGTACAGTAGAGCATCCACAGTGACAGACAGCAGGACAGACAATATAGGCAGGTGGAGACAGGAAGATGAGGGGTGGAGTCACGGGCAGGTGGATGAAAGAATGTAGATAGATAGAAAATGATGTATAGGATGTATAATTCAATACCTGACCTTATATGTCTTACAATATGCAAGTTGCCATTTCACTGGGAATGTGATGAGAATGGAAATGAATTGACGGTTGACCAAGTAATTAAGCAAGTACTGTAAATGATTGCAAGATAACTGAGGGGGGGGGGGGGGGGGGGTGCAAGACAAGCCACAAGCTACAATCTTCTCTCTCCTCCCTGTAAGACCAGCTTCATTGTTGTAAGACAAGCTACAAGCTTCTCATTCTTCCAGTAAAACCGGATACTATATTTTATCTCCTCCCACTATTAGAGGGAGGAGGGAAGAATGTGGGATGACTAACCCAGTGTGTGTGTGTGTGTGTGTGTGTGTGTGTGTGTGTGTGTGTGTGTGTGTGTGTGTGTGTGTGTGTGTGTGTGTGTGTGTGTGTAACGCTGAGTGATAAACCCTGCACACACGGGATGCACACACAGATTAGACACACTAACGGACCGGCATGCGGAAACAACGGTCAGACATGTGGTCGAACATGCGCTGCTCCGTGCTTGCGGTTAGGTTAGGGTTTGAGGTAGGTTGTCGGACCGATACTATGTCTAAACTAAAGCCTGTACCCACACACACACACACACACACACACACACACACACACACACTAAAACATCACAGACATGGACAGACAT